>NC_134507.1:2200699-2367352 GCF_027942865.1 Odontesthes bonariensis | reverse complement strand
GGATTTCTCCTGGGGCATCTGGTTGGGATGCCTCCTGGGGCACCTGGTTGGGATGCCTCCTGGGGCACCTGGTTGGGATGCCTCCTGGGGCATCTGGTTAGGATGCCTCCTGGGGCATCTGGTTAGGACACCTCCGGGGGCATCTGGTTAGGATGCCTCCTGGGGCATCTGGTTAGGAGGCCTCCTGGGGCATCTGGTTAGGATGCCTCCTGGGGCATCTCGTTAGGACACCTCCGGGGGCATCTGGTTAGGATGCCTCCTGGGGCATCTGGTTAGGAGGCCTCCTGGGGCATCTGGTTAGGATGCCTCCTGGGGCATCTCGTTAGGACACCTCCGGGGGCATCTGGTTAGGATGCCTCCTGGGGCATCTGGTTAGGAGGCCTCCTGGGGCATCTGGTTAGGATGCCTCCTGGGGCATCTGGTTAGGATGCCTCCTGGGGCACCTGGTTAGGATGCCTCCTGGGACACCTGGTTAGGATGCCTCCTGGGGCATCTGGTTAGGATGCCTCCTGGGGCATCTGGTTAGGACGCCTCCTGGGGCATCTGGTTAGGATGCCTCCTGGGGCATCTGGTTAGGATGCCTCCTGGGGCGATGCCTCCTGGGGCATCTGGTTAGGGCGCCTCCTGGGGCATCTGGTTAGGGCGCCTCCTGGGGCATCTGGTTAGGATGTCTCCTGGGCACCTGGTTAGGATGCCTCCTGGGCACCTGGTTAGGATGCCTCCTGGGGCACCTGGTTAGGACGCCTCCTGGGGCATCTGGTTGGGATGCCTCCTGGGGCATGTGGTTAGGATGCCTTCTGGGGCATCCGGTTAGCATGCCTCCTGGGGCATCTGGTTGGGAGGCCTCCTGGGGCATCTGGTTAGGATGCCTCCTGGGGCATCTGGTTAGGACGACTCCTGGGGCATCTGGTTAGGATGCCTTCTGGGGCATCTGGTTAGGATGCCTTCTGGGGCATCCGGTTAGCATGCCTCCTGGGGCATCTGGTTGGGAGGCCTCCTGGGGCATCTGGTTAGGATGCCTCCTGGGGCATCTGGTTAGGACGACTCCTGGGGCATCTGGTTAGGACGACTCCTGGGGCACCTGGTTAGGACGCCTCCTGGGGCATCTGGTTAGGAGGCCTCCTGGGGCATCTGGTTAGGATGCCTCCTGGGACATCTGGTTAGGATGCCTCCTGGGGCATCCGGTTGGGATGTTGGGATGCCTCCTGGGGCATCTGGTTAGGATGCCTCCTGGGGCATCTGGTTGGGATGCCTCCTGGGGCATCTGGTTAGGATGCCTCCTGGGGCATCTGGTTAGTATGCCTCCTGGGGCATCTGGTTAGGATGCCTCCTGGGGCATCTGGTTAGGATGCCTCCTGGGGCATCTGGTTAGGACGCCTCCTGGGGCACCTGGTTGGGATGCCTCCTGGGGCACCTGGTTGGGATGCCTCCTGGGACACCTGGTTAGGATGCCTCCTGGGGCATCTGGTTAGGATGCCTCCTGGGGCATCTGGTTAGGATGCCTCCTGGGGCATCTGGTTAGGACGCCTCCTGGGGCATCTGGTTAGGATGCCTCCTGGGGCGATGCCTCCTGGGGCATCTGGTTAGGATGCCTCCTGGGGCGATGCCTCCTGGGGCATCTGGTTAGGATGCCTCCTGGGGCATCTGGTTGGGATGCCTCCTGGGGCATCTGGTTGGGATGCCTCCTGGGGCACCTGGTTGGGATGCCTCCTGGGGCACCTGGTTGGGATGCCTCCTGGGGCACCTGGTTGGGATGCCTCCTGGGGCACCTGGTTAGGATGCCTCCTGGGGCACTTGGTTTGGATGCCTCCTGGGGCATCTGGTTAGGATGCCTCCTGGGGCATCTGGTTAGGACGCCTCCTGGGGCATCTGGTTAGGATGCCTCCTGGGGCATCTGGTTAGGACGCCTCCTGGGGCACCTGGTTAGGAGTTCTCCTGGGGCATCTGGTTAGGAGGCCTCCTGGGGCACCTGGTTAGGAGGCCTCCTTGGGCAACTGGTTAGGATGCCTCCTGGGACACTTGGTTTGGATGCCTCCTGGGGCATCTGGTTAGGATGCCTCCTGGGGCATCTGGTTAGGACGCCTCCTGGGGCATCTGGTTAGGAGGCCTCCTGGGGCACCTGGTTAGGAGGCCTCCTGGGGCACCTGGTTAGGATGCCTCCTGGGACACCTGGTTAGGATGCCTCCTGGGGCATCTGGTTAGGATGCCTCCTGGGGCATCTGGTTAGGACGCCTCCTGGGGCATCTGGTTAGGATGCCTCCTGGGGCGATGCCTCCTGGGGCATCTGGTTAGGATGCCTCCTGGGGCATCTGGTTAGGATGCCTCCTGGGGCATCTGTTTAGGATGCCTCCTGGGGCATCCGGTTAGCATGCCTCCTGGGGAACCTGGTTAGGAGGCCTCCTGGGGCATCTGGTTAGGATGCCTTCTTGGGCATCCGGTTGGGATGTTGGGATGTTTCCTGGGGCATCTGGTTAGGATGCCTCCTGGGGCATCTGGTTGGGATGCCTCCTGGGGCACCTGGTTTGTATGCCTCCTGGGACACCTGGTTAGGATGCCTCCTGGGGCACCTGGTTGGGATGCCTCCTGGGGCACCTGGTTGGGATGCCTCCTGGGGCACCTGGTTGGGATGCCTCCTGGGGCACCTGGTTAGGATTCCTCCTGGGGCACCTGGTTAGGATGCCTCCTGGGGCATCTGGTTAGGATGCCTCCTGGGGCATCTCGTTAGAACACCTCCGGGGGCATCTGGTTAGGACGCCTCCTGGGGCACCTGGTTAGGATGCCTCCTGGGGCATCTGGTTAGGAGGCCTCCTGGGGCACCTGGTTAGGAGGCCTCCTGGGGCATCTGGTTAGGAGGCCTCCTGGGGCACCTGGTTAGGAGGCCTCCTGGGGCATCTGGTTAGGATGCCTCCTGGGGCATCTGGTTAGGACGCCTCCTGGGGCACCTGGTTGGGATGCCTCCTGGGGCATCTGGTTAGGATGCCTCCTGGGGCATCTGGTTAGGAGGCCTCCTGGGGCATCTGGTTGGGATGCCTCCTGGGGCACCTGGTTAGGACGCCTCCTGGGGCATCTGGTTGGGATGCCTCCTGGGGCATGTGGTTAGGATTCCTTCTGGGGCATCCGGTTAGCATGCCTCCTGGGGCATCTGGTTAGGATGCCTCCTGGGACACCTGGTTAGGATGCCTCCTGGGGCATCTGTTTAGGATGCCTCCTGGGGCATCCGGTTAGCATGCCTCCTGGGGAACCTGGTTAGGAGGCCTCCTGGGGCATCTGGTTAGGATGCCTCCTGGGGCACCTGGTTAGGATGCCTCCTGGGGCATCCGGTTAGCATGCCTCCTGGGGCATCTGGTTGGGAGGCCTCCTGGGGCATCTGGTTAGGATGCCTCCTGGGGCATCTGGTTAGGACGACTCCTGGGGCATCTGGTTAGGACGACTCCTGGGGCACCTGGTTAGGACGACTCCTGGGGCACCTGGTTAGGACGACTCCTGGGGCACCTGGTTAGGAGGCCTCCTGGGGCATCTGGTTAGGAGGCCTCCTGGGGCATCTGGTTAGGAGGCCTCCTGGGACATCTGGTTAGGATGCCTCCTGGGGCACCTGGTTGGGATGCCTCCTGGGGCACCTGGTTGGGATGCCTCCTGGGGCACCTGGTTAGGATGCCTCCTGGGGCATCTCGTTAGGACACCTCCGGGGGCATCTGGTTAGGACGCCTCCTGGGGCACCTGGTTAGGATGCCTCCTGGGGCGATGCCTCATGGGGCATCTGGTTAGGATGCCTCCTGGGGCACCTGGTTAGGACGCCTCCTGGGGCATCTGGTTAGGATGCCTCCTGGGGCATCTGGTTAGGACGCCTCCTGGGGCATCTGGTTAGGATGCCTCCTGGGGCACCTGGTTAGGACGCCTCCTGGGGCACCTGGTTAGGACGCCTCCTGGGGCATTTGGTTAGGAGGCCTCCTGGGACACCTTGTTAGGACGCCTCCTGGGGCATCTGGTTAGGACGCCTCCTGGGGCATCTGGTTAGGACGCCTCCTGGGGCACCTGGTTAGGATGCCTCCTGGGGCTTCTGGTTGGGATGCCTCCTGGGGCATGTGGTTAGGATGCCTTCTGGGGCATCCGGTTAGCATGCCTCCTGGGGCACCTGGTTAGGATGCCTCCTGGGGCACCTGGTTAGGATGCCTCCTGGGGCACCTGGTTAGGATGCCTCCTGGGGCATCTGGTTAGGAGGCCTCCTGGGGCACCTGGTTAGGACGCCTCCTGGGGAACCTGGTTAGGATGCCTCCTGGGGCATTTGGTTAGGATGCCTCCTGGGGCACCTGGTTAGGATGCCTCCTGGGGCATTTGGTTAGGATGCCTCCTTGGGCACCTGGTTAGGATGCCTCCTGGGACACCTGGTTAGGATGCCTCCTGGGACACCTGGTTAGGATGCCTCCTGGGGCACCTAGTTAGGATAACTCTTGGGGCATCTGGTTAGGATGCCTCCTGGGGCATCCGGTTAGCATGCTTCCTGGGGAACCTGGTTAGGATAACTCTTGGGGCACCTGGTTAGGACGCCTCCTGGGGCATCTGGTTAGGATGCCTCCTGGGGCATCCGGTTGGGATGTCTCCTGGGGCATCTGGTTAGGATGCCTCCTGGGGCATCTGGTTGGGATGCCTCCTGGGGCATCTGGTTAGGATGCCTCCTGGGGCATCTGGTTAGGAGGCCTCCTGGGGCATCTGGTTAGGATGCCTCCTGGGACATCTGGTTAGGATGCCTCCTGGGGCATCCGGTTGGGATGTTGGGATGCCTCCTGGGGCATCTGGTTAGGATGCCTCCTGGGGCATCTGGTTGGGATGCCTCCTGGGGCATCTGGTTAGGATGCCTCCTGGGGCATCTGGTTAGGATGCCTCCTGGGGCATCTGGTTAGGATGCCTCCTGGGGCATCTGGTTAGGACGCCTCCTGGGGCACCTGGTTGGGACGCCTCCTGGGGCACCTGGTTGGGATGCCTCCTGGGGCATCTGGTTAGGATGCCTCCTGGGGCATCTGGTTAGGATGCCTCCTGGGGCATCTGGTTAGGACGCCTCCTGGGGCATCTGGTTAGGATGCCTCCTGGGGCGATGCCTCCTGGGGCATCTGGTTAGGATGCCTCCTGGGGCGATGCCTCCTGGGGCATCTGGTTAGGATGCCTCCTGGGGCATCTGGTTAGGATGCCTCCTGGGGCACCTGGTTAGGATGCCTCCTGGGGCACCTAGTTAGGATAACTCTTGGGGCATCTGGTTAGGATGCCTCCTGGGGCACCTAGTTAGGATAACTCTTGGGGCATCTGGTTAGGATGCCTCCTGGGGCATCCGGTTAGCATGCCTCCTGGGGCACCTGGTTAGGATGCCTCCTGGGGCACCTGGTTAGGATGTTGGGATGTCTCCTGGGGCATCTGGTTAGGATGCCTCCTGGGACATCTGGTGAGAATGCCTCCTGGGGCATCTGGTTAGGATGTTGGGATGTCTCCTGGGGCATCTGGTTAGGATGCCTCCTGGGGCATCTGGTTAGGATGTTGGGATGTCTCCTGGGGCATCTGGTTAGGATTTCTCCTGGGGCATCTGGTTGGGATGCCTCCTGGGGCACCTGGTTGGGATGCCTCCTGGGGCACCTGGTTGGGATGCCTCCTGGGGCATCTGGTTAGGATGCCTCCTGGGGCATCTGGTTAGGACACCTCCGGGGGCATCTGGTTAGGATGCCTCCTGGGGCATCTGGTTAGGAGGCCTCCTGGGGCATCTGGTTAGGATGCCTCCTGGGGCATCTCGTTAGGACACCTCCGGGGGCATCTGGTTAGGATGCCTCCTGGGGCATCTGGTTAGGAGGCCTCCTGGGGCATCTGGTTAGGATGCCTCCTGGGGCATCTCGTTAGGACACCTCCGGGGGCATCTGGTTAGGATGCCTCCTGGGGCATCTGGTTAGGAGGCCTCCTGGGGCATCTGGTTAGGATGCCTCCTGGGGCATCTGGTTAGGATGCCTCCTGGGGCACCTGGTTAGGATGCCTCCTGGGACACCTGGTTAGGATGCCTCCTGGGGCATCTGGTTAGGATGCCTCCTGGGGCATCTGGTTAGGACGCCTCCTGGGGCATCTGGTTAGGATGCCTCCTGGGGCGATGCCTCCTGGGGCATCTGGTTAGGGCGCCTCCTGGGGCATCTGGTTAGGGCGCCTCCTGGGGCATCTGGTTAGGATGCCTCCTGGGGCGATGCCTCCTGGGGCATCTGGTTAGGGCGCCTCCTGGGGCATCTGGTTAGGATGTCTCCTGGGCACCTGGTTAGGATGCCTCCTGGGCACCTGGTTAGGATGCCTCCTGGGGCACCTGGTTAGGACGCCTCCTGGGGCATCTGGTTGGGATGCCTCCTGGGGCATGTGGTTAGGATGCCTTCTGGGGCATCCGGTTAGCATGCCTCCTGGGGCATCTGGTTGGGAGGCCTCCTGGGGCATCTGGTTAGGATGCCTCCTGGGGCATCTGGTTAGGACGACTCCTGGGGCATCTGGTTAGGATGCCTTCTGGGGCATCTGGTTAGGATGCCTTCTGGGGCATCCGGTTAGCATGCCTCCTGGGGCATCTGGTTGGGAGGCCTCCTGGGGCATCTGGTTAGGATGCCTCCTGGGGCATCTGGTTAGGACGACTCCTGGGGCATCTGGTTAGGACGACTCCTGGGGCACCTGGTTAGGACGCCTCCTGGGGCATCTGGTTAGGAGGCCTCCTGGGGCATCTGGTTAGGATGCCTCCTGGGACATCTGGTTAGGATGCCTCCTGGGGCATCCGGTTGGGATGTTGGGATGCCTCCTGGGGCATCTGGTTAGGATGCCTCCTGGGGCATCTGGTTGGGATGCCTCCTGGGGCATCTGGTTAGGATGCCTCCTGGGGCATCTGGTTAGTATGCCTCCTGGGGCATCTGGTTAGGATGCCTCCTGGGGCATCTGGTTAGGATGCCTCCTGGGGCATCTGGTTAGGAGGCCTCCTGGGGCACCTGGTTAGGAGGCCTCCTGGGGCACCTGGTTAGGATGCCTCCTGGGACACCTGGTTAGGATGCCTCCTGGGGCATCTGGTTAGGATGCCTCCTGGGGCATCTGGTTAGGACGCCTCCTGGGGCATCTGGTTAGGATGCCTCCTGGGGCGATGCCTCCTGGGGCATCTGGTTAGGATGCCTCCTGGGGCATCTGGTTAGGATGCCTCCTGGGGCATCTGTTTAGGATGCCTCCTGGGGCATCCGGTTAGCATGCCTCCTGGGGAACCTGGTTAGGAGGCCTCCTGGGGCATCTGGTTAGGATGCCTTCTTGGGCATCCGGTTGGGATGTTGGGATGTTTCCTGGGGCATCTGGTTAGGATGCCTCCTGGGGCATCTGGTTGGGATGCCTCCTGGGGCACCTGGTTTGTATGCCTCCTGGGACACCTGGTTAGGATGCCTCCTGGGGCACCTGGTTGGGATGCCTCCTGGGGCACCTGGTTGGGATGCCTCCTGGGGCACCTGGTTGGGATGCCTCCTGGGGCACCTGGTTAGGATTCCTCCTGGGGCACCTGGTTAGGATGCCTCCTGGGGCATCTGGTTAGGATGCCTCCTGGGGCATCTCGTTAGAACACCTCCGGGGGCATCTGGTTAGGACGCCTCCTGGGGCACCTGGTTAGGATGCCTCCTGGGGCATCTGGTTAGGAGGCCTCCTGGGGCACCTGGTTAGGAGGCCTCCTGGGGCATCTGGTTAGGAGGCCTCCTGCGGCACCTGGTTAGGAGGCCTCCTGGGGCATCTGGTTAGGATGCCTCCTGGGGCATCTGGTTAGGACGCCTCCTGGGGCACCTGGTTGGGATGCCTCCTGGGGCATCTGGTTAGGATGCCTCCTGGGGCATCTGGTTAGGAGGCCTCCTGGGGCATCTGGTTGGGATGCCTCCTGGGGCACCTGGTTAGGACGCCTCCTGGGGCATCTGGTTGGGAATCCTCCTGGGGCATGTGGTTAGGATTCCTTCTGGGGCATCCGGTTAGCATGCCTCCTGGGGCATCTGGTTAGGATGCCTCCTGGGACACCTGGTTAGGATGCCTCCTGGGGCATCTGTTTAGGATGCCTCCTGGGGCATCCGGTTAGCATGCCTCCTGGGGAACCTGGTTAGGAGGCCTCCTGGGGCATCTGGTTAGGATGCCTCCTGGGGCACCTGGTTAGGATGCCTCCTGGGGCATCCGGTTAGCATGCCTCCTGGGGCATCTGGTTGGGAGGCCTCCTGGGGCATCTGGTTAGGATGCCTCCTGGGGCATCTGGTTAGGACGACTCCTGGGGCATCTGGTTAGGACGACTCCTGGGGCACCTGGTTAGGACGACTCCTGGGGCACCTGGTTAGGACGACTCCTGGGGCACCTGGTTAGGAGGCCTCCTGGGGCATCTGGTTAGGAGGCCTCCTGGGGCATCTGGTTAGGAGGCCTCCTGGGACATCTGGTTAGGATGCCTCCTGGGGCACCTGGTTGGGATGCCTCCTGGGGCACCTGGTTGGGATGCCTCCTGGGGCACCTGGTTAGGATAACTCTTGGGGCATCTGGTTAGGATGCCTCCTGGGGCATCCGGTTAGCATGCCTCCTGGGGCACCTGGTTAGGATGCCTCCTGGGGCACCTGGTTAGGATGTTGGGATGTCTCCTGGGGCATCTGGTTAGGATGCCTCCTGGGACATCTGGTGAGAATGCCTCCTGGGGCATCTGGTTAGGATGTTGGGATGTCTCCTGGGGCATCTGGTTAGGATGCCTCCTGGGGCATCTGGTTAGGATGTTGGGATGTCTCCTGGGGCATCTGGTTAGGATTTCTCCTGGGGCATCTGGTTGGGATGCCTCCTGGGGCACCTGGTTGGGATGCCTCCTGGGGCACCTGGTTGGGATGCCTCCTGGGGCATCTGGTTAGGATGCCTCCTGGGGCATCTGGTTAGGACACCTCCGGGGGCATCTGGTTAGGATGCCTCCTGGGGCATCTGGTTAGGAGGCCTCCTGGGGCATCTGGTTAGGATGCCTCCTGGGGCATCTCGTTAGGACACCTCCGGGGGCATCTGGTTAGGATGCCTCCTGGGGCATCTGGTTAGGAGGCCTCCTGGGGCATCTGGTTAGGATGCCTCCTGGGGCATCTCGTTAGGACACCTCCGGGGGCATCTGGTTAGGATGCCTCCTGGGGCATCTGGTTAGGAGGCCTCCTGGGGCATCTGGTTAGGATGCCTCCTGGGGCATCTGGTTAGGATGCCTCCTGGGGCACCTGGTTAGGATGCCTCCTGGGACACCTGGTTAGGATGCCTCCTGGGGCATCTGGTTAGGATGCCTCCTGGGGCATCTGGTTAGGACGCCTCCTGGGGCATCTGGTTAGGATGCCTCCTGGGGCATCTGGTTAGGATGCCTCCTGGGGCATCTGGTTAGGACGCCTCCTGGGGCATCTGGTTAGGATGCCTCCTGGGGCGATGCCTCCTGGGGCATCTGGTTAGGGCGCCTCCTGGGGCATCTGGTTAGGGCGCCTCCTGGGGCATCTGGTTAGGATGTCTCCTGGGCACCTGGTTAGGATGCCTCCTGGGCACCTGGTTAGGATGCCTCCTGGGGCACCTGGTTAGGACGCCTCCTGGGGCATCTGGTTGGGATGCCTCCTGGGGCATGTGGTTAGGATGCCTTCTGGGGCATCCGGTTAGCATGCCTCCTGGGGCATCTGGTTGGGAGGCCTCCTGGGGCATCTGGTTAGGATGCCTCCTGGGGCATCTGGTTAGGACGACTCCTGGGGCATCTGGTTAGGATGCCTTCTGGGGCATCTGGTTAGGATGCCTTCTGGGGCATCCGGTTAGCATGCCTCCTGGGGCATCTGGTTGGGAGGCCTCCTGGGGCATCTGGTTAGGATGCCTCCTGGGGCATCTGGTTAGGACGACTCCTGGGGCATCTGGTTAGGACGACTCCTGGGGCACCTGGTTAGGACGCCTCCTGGGGCATCTGGTTAGGAGGCCTCCTGGGGCATCTGGTTAGGATGCCTCCTGGGACATCTGGTTAGGATGCCTCCTGGGGCATCCGGTTGGGATGTTGGGATGCCTCCTGGGGCATCTGGTTAGGATGCCTCCTGGGGCATCTGGTTGGGATGCCTCCTGGGGCATCTGGTTAGGATGCCTCCTGGGGCATCTGGTTAGTATGCCTCCTGGGGCATCTGGTTAGGATGCCTCCTGGGGCATCTGGTTAGGATGCCTCCTGGGGCATCTGGTTAGGACGCCTCCTGGGGCACCTGGTTGGGATGCCTCCTGGGGCACCTGGTTGGGATGCCTCCTGGGACACCTGGTTAGGATGCCTCCTGGGGCATCTGGTTAGGATGCCTCCTGGGGCATCTTGTTAGGATGCCTCCTGGGGCATTTGATTAGGACGCCTCCTGGGGCATCTGGTTAGGATGCCTCCTGGGGTATCTGGTTAGGATGCCTCCTGGGGCATCTGGTTAAGATGCCTCCTGGGCACCTGGTTGGGATGCCTCCTGGGGCACCTTGTTGGGATGCCTCCTGGGGCACCTGGTTGGGATGCCTCCTGGGGCATCTGGTGAGAATGCCTCCTGGACGCCTCCCCGGTGAGGTGTTCCGGGCCTGTCCCACTGGGAGGAGGCCCTGGGGAAGACCCAGGACACGTTGGAGAGACTATGTCTCTCGGCTGGCCTGGGAACGCCTCGGGGTCCCCCCAGAAGAGCTGGAGGAAGTGGCCGGGGAGGGACGTCTGGGTCTCTCTGCTCAAACTGCTGCCCTCACAACCCGATCCCCGGACCAGCGGAAGATAATGGATGGATGGATGGATGGAGGATTAAATGAATAAAACAAATCAAAGATGAAATGTCAGAGTAAATAAACAGGAGCCTTAAAGGGATAGTTTGCCTCTTTTGACATGAAGCTGTATAACATCCCATATCAGCAACATCATTTCTGAACATCTTCTTACCCCCTGCTGCGTCCTGTGAGCAGAGTTCCAGCCTCGTTTTGGTGCTGATGAAGGTAGTCCGGCTAGTTGGCTGGGGTTTAAAAAATAAAGCGTTTTGCTTCTCAAAAAAATATGCGTTCAGCACAGTAATACATTTGCATCACAAAATCGTTTTGCATGAACAATTCAGACCTCACTTCGCTTGGTGCTATTTATGCCTCCTTGATATCAATGCGTCCAATGTAAAATTGTGCAGAGCGAGCAGTCCCCTGCTTCCGAGCAGCAAACACCGTAGGTACTGCTATCACTAGGTGGCTAAGGAGTGTTCGGTCTGCACAGTTTTTGTCATACAGCTTCATGTCAAAAGAGGCGAATTATCCCTTTAACACAAAGTTAAATGAATGCAGTTGGAAAGGAAAGCAGAAATATCAATATATGAATGAATGTATATGAATAACAGCATGTTTGTGTTTGCAGAGGTCAGCACCACAGACGGAGAGCAGAGTCTCCAACATCCGACTGTCTGTCTATGAAGAGTGACTGGTCCAAAGAAATACCTCCAGACCTCAGTGATGAAGCTGGACCCTCAGGCACAAAGTAAGACAACTGAAAGATTTCTGGATCTTTCATGATCTGTTTAATTTCTGTTAAACTCAGCATTTATATTCAAACCAGCTCAATGTCCTGTTAACTAGGTTAGCACAGGCACTAACTTGCTGCTGTCTCCTGTTGCCATGACAACGAATGGGAGAACAGCACTCAGTCTGGTGTCAAACCAAGGAGATGGTGGTGCACAATCTGATGTGGCAAACCCAAAACTCTGGCTACAGAGCTGAGTTTCTGATCATTTTGGTTTGTGTTGGAAATCTAAACTCTACTTCCAGTTCAGGAGCAACATGGCCTCTGAACAGGACCACATGTCTGTCAGTGATGGTCTGTTTTCTGCCTCTGATAGCTCAGGGGGTCACAGTGGATGGATGTGGAATGAAATGTGATCATCTCAGAGTGTAGCTGCAGCCAGTGTTGTTAGAATCTATTTGATCAGCCCAGGTCTTTATCAATACACTTATTGGTTATCTGTAATTACTGAAGAGTTTTTTATTTCTTAATTCTAAAAGAGCAAATGTAGAATAGGATTAGGACTGATTTTAAATGTAATGAAATGTTTTCTGTAGAGCAGCAGCAGTAATATTCAAACAGTGAAGTCAGCACATAAACTGAGGATTGAACCAAATGTGAAATGTTGCTGCAGGAAGGGTTGAGTTTGTATTCACATCAAACAGCAGAGTTGATGCCAAATGGAGTTATTTTAAAAGGATTTTAGTGATGAAGACATGTGTTGACAGAAGGAGGAAGAGGAGTGGTGTTTGTGAGGAGCAGCAGCCTTCCTGCTGTGCTCTGTGTCAGGACGTCCTGAAGGATCCGGTCTCTGCCAGCTGTGGACACTGGTTCTGCAGACAGTGCATCACCTCATACTGGGACCAGTCTGCTCCCTCAGGAGGCTCATACTGGGACCAGTCTGCTCCCTCAGGAGGCTCATACTGGGACCAGTCTGCTCCCTCAGGAGGCTCATACTGGGACCAGTCTGCTCCCTCAGGAGGCTCATACTGGGACCAGTCTGCTCCCTCAGGAGGCTCCTCCTGTCCCCAGTGTGGAGAAAGATCCAGAGCTGCACCAGGTCAGATATTTCTGTTAACCCGTTTAGACGCACACACACATCAACATGTTCAAGATGCACAAACAATAATATTTGACCAAAAATATTAATCGCCATGACGATAAAGTCAGTGGTTTAAAAAGAGGAGGTTTAACTGCTGAAATGTGTCTGTTTTTATTTCAGTTGATGTTTTAGTTTCTTCAGACGCTGAGAATAAAAGTGTTAGTGGACAGTTGTTAGTTTTCAGCCCCCCTCAGGTTTCAGAAGGACTTCACACACAGCTTTGGGTCTGAATGGTTAACCTGCTGATTTAATGCAGACACATTGTGGTGTCAAACAGAACAACACACACTGCATGAAAAGAGGGATTTGTGTCACTGTGGACGGCAGTGAACTTCCGCGAATTTGCCTAATTTTCGGACGCACCTGGGCGCTTGCAGGCAGACAAACTTTAAGTTTGTTGAGCGAGAATATCGTCGGAAACGAACCCGGCTCGCGGCGGGCTCTCACAGCGGGGTGCTAATCGCTGAGCCATTAGCACCCCGCTGTGAGAGTGCCTGGACCTCTCACTGGCCTCGCTGGTATTGGACGAAAAAGGCACGTGATTACATAAAAAAGCTCCTGTAAAGATGACCGCCCATTGGCCAATAAGGTTAATATATACATACTTTATATGGGCATATCATTCAGCAATTATGATTAATAATTGTGATTATGATTACTAATATTCCTGGGATGTTTGTGTACTTCATATATTCACGTCATTCTTATAAGCTGCACTATGACTAGGCTAATGCAGGCATGAATGACGTGAATCTATTGAGAATGAAAAAGGAAACTTTTTTTTTTTTTTTTTAAAGCGCTTTTATTGCCACACCACACAATGTACATAGCTTACATTGTAATAAGAACCATGTTGATAATAAAGAATTGAAAACTATATACACACACTGCTGTAGCCTACAATATACACAATAAGCCTTAACGCCGCCGTTTGGAATCCGCATTCTTCGCATTCCTCCGGTCCCTGCAGGGTCTGCGGGAGTTGTCAGACGTCCTCATCCTGGATCAGAAGCTGGCTTCTGGGAGCTGTTGGAATAACCATGATTATAATCAAAACATAGTCTAGCCATGCACAGCATATTGACAACTTGTCTATAAAGTAACAAAAGTCATATTGACAGCGTATATGTTCTTACTCTCTTTCACTCTTCTGTGGTGAGACTGTGAGTATTTCGGGTTGGCTTCAAGACGCGCCTGTAGCACAGCACACAGGTCCGTCACGCAGCTAAAAACAACAACAAGAGGAATGAATAAAATGACCAGTGCTTAAAAGTGTCAGTGCCAGCCGTGGTAAAAGTCAGCGCCCTCACCCTCGATAGTGTCCCCGTCTGCCTCTCTGAAGTTCGGACTGTTTGACACCGCCTCCTTCAAGCGACTCGTTACATCCATATTGTGAGGTGACAGTAGCCTGTAAAAACAACAGGCCTATGGTTAATAAAAAAAACTGCATTAACGTAACATCGGGTCCAACTCAACTAGATATTGGGAGAACATTCACTTATTCTCACCCTTGACCTGGATTATAATGCCACGGTGAGTTATGCAGGCGGCGAACTGCTTCCTATAAAATGAAAACACGAAATTCATTTTTTTAAATAAAGCAACTCACACTGGTTTTCACGTGATGGACACAATTAAGTTGAGTTTAGCCTAAAGCCACAGTCAATAACCTACTCTTACCGCGATTTTCGGATTCTGTATCCGCCTTCTCTTGGGGGTGCGCTCTTCAACTTCTCTGGAATGTAACTCCAGTCCGTTCTCGACGGCCATCTTGCCTCCAACCTAGCGAATCTCTGGTCGATTCCCTCCAGCACCGTCTCCACGACCGTATCCACAGTGCTGGCCACCATACGAGACATCCCGGTCATAGCATTCAACAAGACTTTCATTTTATCTGCCTGTAAGCAAGTGAGTAAGTAAGTTTAATATACAGCACATTTAAAATCAGCGAGAACTGTCCCAAGTGCTGTACAGTGTCAACAAGACTAAAATGAAACAATCAAATGGTCATGTGCAAGTAGAAAAAAACACACAAACCTGTAGACCCGGAGAGAGTTGCTGGGGAGTTGAAAGCTAGTCGTCTTCCAGCCATTGTATTCCGCAAACCAGGGCAGTTTTCACAGCACGGGACTCTGTCTGCCTTTCTGTCTGCCTTTCTGCCGCCAGATCTGCTCCTTAAACTTTTTGTTTACACTGCACGACACAATGTTTCTCATACGTGATTGAACGAGAGCTTATGCGAGCCGTTAAGCTCCACCAATCATATGCGTATACGTCATTACACGGAATACTCGCGAGACAACCTCCCGTCCTTTTGCTATTTAATGTTGTCTGACCACAGCTGGCAATTTGCACTGTTTTGACACAAAAATGGACTCTGCAAGGACAAAGAAAAGACCTCGGCGATATTGTGACCACTGTGACACCGAATTAAAGTGATACTCCGGAGTAAATTCAACCTGGGGTCATATGAACGGTGATATCCAGCCAAGTAGCCCACCCGCAGTTTTTTCGATATTGGCTGAACATCAGCTGAGTTACTGAGTTATCCCGAATAGCTTCGTACAAGGGTTAATGGATCCAGGTCCGTATCTCCAAAATTACCACACTAAAATCACATGCCATGACACCAAACTTCTACAGTAGTACAAATACGGTCTGTACTCACAAAGCGATGCATTTGGAAGTTTGAAAATAGTCCAGGAGTTTATTATTATCAACACAAGCCTGATAGCTTCTCTGCAGCTAAAGCTACGTCGACGTCACTCCAAGGCGCCGGGAGCTTCAAAGTAAGATGAGGGTTGATCTACTACTGTAGACAACAAAGTATATGCTATATTCTACATGTTTTTTTATGAATTTTTGTGTTGTAGAGTTGTGAAATTATTTTATCAATGGAGAAATTGAGCAGCCTTGCTTTGTTGTCTACAGTAGTAGATCAACCCTCATCTTACTTTGAAGCTCCCGGCGCCTTGGAGTGACGTCGACGTAGCTTTAGCTGCAGAGAAGCTATCAGGCTTGTGTTGATAATAATAAACTCCTGGACTATTTTCAAACTTCCAAATGCATCGCTTTGTGAGTACAGACCATATTTGTACTACTGTAGAAGTTTGGTGTCATGGCATGTGATTTTAGTGTGGTAATTTTGGAGATACGGACCTGGATCCATTAACCCTTGTACGAAGCTATTCGGGATAACTCAGTAACTCAGCTGATGTTCAGCCAAGATCGAAAAAACTGCGGGTGGGCTACTTGGCTGGATATCACCGTTCAAATGACCCCAGGTTGAATTTACTCCGGAGTATCACTTTAAGCCATACACAATAAAACACTGAGCGCACTACTGCACATTATGTATACAGGCCAGATTTCTATATTTTTATTTCTATATTTCTATTTTATTTAAGAAACCTTTTAGAATATTGCTGTTGCATGCTTATTTTATCTTTATCTTATCTTTATTATTATACATTTGGACATCCAGTGCGGGCAACAAAGAAAATAATTTCATTGTTCAGGGAAACACGTTTCTAACTGCACATATGACAATAAACCTTTGAATCCTTGAATCCTTGAATTTTGCCCACAAAAAGCGGTTACAAAAGAGGTGTTTGGGATAAAAAAACCCAGATATGCATCACCTGTCACCAGCAGACAGCGTGCACCTCTTCTTTTTCAAGACAACACAGCAACAAACTTGGCTGGAGTTGGAGGTGATAGTGATGAACGTGTAGAAACAGGCCTGCCCACCCCCCACCTCACCTCACCCCACCCCACTTGAAAATGACTGTGGCAGCTCCTGACCTGATCACTGGCATTTACATATTAAAGGCTCTCCTAAGTAGGGAAGGGGAGGGGGGCATGGGGGAGCAGTTGCCAGGTCAATTTGCGACAATTTGGGCCAAGTTTTCACTTTTACCTCCGCAAATGCAGGGGCTCAACGTATGCGGACATGTAAGGGGCCACATACATCCACAAATCCCTCTTTTCATGCAGTGACAACATTTGTTAGGACCTGACTCACATGGACACAACAACAGAGACACACCATCAGTTCAAGCTAAAGAATCATTTTATTAACTCACATCAGACTAAATTAATACGCCAAATCAAAGCTTTATGTTCTGGGCTGTGGACATCAGTTAAATCAGAGCTGGATCATATTTCTGAGTGGAAGACATAAATGTAAATGCTGTAATGAGCAAATGGATCAGAAAATGAAACTAAACCAACACAATAACCAAGATAGCAGCACCTGTGGAGAAGAGCAGAGTAATCAGACTGAAATCAGGACTCAAGGCAAGGCAAGTTTATTTGTACAGCACAATTCAACTACAAAGCGATTCAAAGTGCTTCACAGAGACATTAAAATAGTAGAAATAAAAAGCATGATTTAAATTTTAAAGAAATAAGAACAATATAAAATCAGAAGTTAAAATGTGATTAAGTTTTGAGCTTTATTCAAACGCAGCTGAAAATAGGTATGTCTTTAACCTAAAGGAGCCAAAATAAGATGGAAGGAGCCACAGGTGTCCTAAATCACACAAATCAGCTCCCAGCAGAACAAACAGACACTCGTTAATACCCCAACCAACCACAAGAGGACCCACAGGGTCATCACAGAGGTCACCACGAACATCATTTAAAGCTGAACTCCCAGTGAAATGGATCTGAGGTTTCTTCTGGAACACATGTCCTCTGTTCACTCTGCAGAAGGGAAAGCCAAACCCAAATGAATACATGCACTTTTCATATTTGATGGTTTCATGATGGCAGCAGCTGTCCCTGTATTCATTAACCAATCAGAATCCTGTTTGTTCACACAGTTTGGAGGCACTGGGTCTAAATTCAGACACAGAACACATCACACATAAAGAAGAACAAATGGTGATGAATTGAATCTAATCTGTTTGTGTTTGGTCTCATTTGTTCTTTGGTCAGCAGATGTTGGTCTGCAGGAGGTTTTAGATGAACATAAGATGAATCTGAGGAGGAGATGTGAACATGTGACTGAAGGAAGTGATGGAGCAGGAGGTGGAATCCTCCTCAGCACGATCTACACTGAGCTCTACATCACAGAGGGGCGGAGTGAAGAGGTTAATACCCAACATGAGGTGAGGCACCTGGAGACGGCTTCCAAGATCCGCCATGACACTCCCATCAGGTGCCAGGACATCTTTAAAGCCTTAGCTGAGCAGCAGGGAGCCATCAGAGTGGTTCTGACCAACGGCGTCGCTGGTGTTGGAAAAACCTTCTCAGTGCTGAAGTTCACTCTGGACTGGGCCGAGGGCCTGGAGAACCAGGATGTCAGTGTGGTGATTCTGCTTTCCTTCAGGGAGCTGAACCTGATCAGAGAGCAGCAGCACAGTCTTCTCACGCTGCTCCATGTTTTCCATCCAACATTACAGCAGCTCCCAGCAGAGCAGCTGGCCGGCTGCACACTTCTGTTCATCCTGGACGGCCTGGATGAAAGCAGACTGTCTCTGGAGTTCAGCTGTCAGGTTGTGTCTGAGCTCACCCAGAAGTCATCAGTCAGCGTGCTGCTGACAAACCTCATCAGGGGGAACCTGCTTCCCTCGGCTCGCCTCTGGATAACCACACGGCCCGCAGCGGCCAATCGGATCCCTCCTGCGTGTGTCGCCAGGGTAACAGAAGTACGAGGCTTCACCGATGCCCAGAAGGAGGAGTACTTCAGGAGGAGGTTCAGAGATGAAGAGCGGTCCAGCAGGATCAGCTCCCACATCCGGGCATCCAGGAGCCTCCACATCATGTGTGGAATCCCAGTCTTCTGCTGGATCACTGCTACAGTTCTGGAGCACATGTTGACCCCCGAGCAGAGAGCAGAGCTGCCCAAGACCACCACTGACATGTACTCCCACTTCCTGCTGGTTCAGACACAGAGGAAGAAGAACAAGTACCACCAGGGACCTGAGGCGGGTCCACAGGGGCTGACGGAGGCAGACGGGGACGTTCTTCTGAAGCTGGGGAGGCTGGCGTTTGAACATCTGGAGAAAGGAAACATCATGTTCTACCAAGAAGACCTGGAGCAGTGTGGGCTGGATGTCCCAGAGGCATCGCTGTATTCAGGAGTTTGTACAGAGATCTTCAAAAGAGAGTGTGGGATCTTCCAGAAACCAGTTTACTGCTTTGTTCATCTGAGTGTTCAGGAGTTTCTGGCTGCAGTCTACATGATGCACTGCTACACCAACAGGAAGGAGGAGGCGCTGAAGAGCTTCCTGGGAGAAAAATACCGTTACTTATCTCTGAATCACTTCCTGAAGAGAGTCATAGAGAAATCCTTTCACAGTAAAAGTGGCCACCTGGACCTGTTTGTCCGCTTCCTTCATGGCCTCTCTGTGGAGTCCAACCAGAGACTCTTAGCAGGCCTGCTGGGTCAGACACAGAACAGTCCAGAAACCATCCAGAGAGTCATCAACAACCTGAAGGAGATGAACAATGAAAACATTTCTCCTGACAGAAGCATCAACATCTTCCACTGTCTGATGGAGATGAACGACCTCTCAGTTCATCAGGAGATCCAAGAGTTCCTGAAGTCAGAGAACAGATCAGAGGAGAAACTCTCTGATATCCACTGCTCAGCTCTGGCCTACATGCTGCAGATGTCAGAGGAGGTTCTGGATGAGTTGGACCTGATGAAGTACAGCACAACAGAGGAGGGACAAAGGAGGCTGATTCCAGCTGTGAGGAACTGCAGAAAGCTCCGGTGAGTTGATGTGTTCATTGACTTCATGAGTCAGAGTAGATTAGTAGTTTAGTTCCCTAAAAGCTGTTTCTGCACATGAACAGCAGAGATGTTCTGGAGAACCTGCAGACAGGTTCATCTGGACCTTTCCCACAGTTGCTGCTCACATGTGCTTCACAGCAGCAGACCTACTGTTGGAGACAGGAAGCCAGCATTAACCTGCTGTTTCCACTGTTTCCCATGTAGGCCGGCTTTAGGCCCACATGGCCGGTCCCCAACACAACCAGAAGCTAAGAAATCTGGCCAGTTTTTCAGATCGGCACATAAAGAGTGTTTCCATGGCAACCTGACTCACAGGAGAGAATCTTGGACAGATTGGGCCCAGTTCCCAGCTCAATGGAAATGATGCAACAGAAATCTGTGGGAATATGTTGGAACAAGTATTTTGGGGGTTTAAAGTTTTACTGAACGGGATCATTAAGAGCATTTGTCAGAATAAAAGTTTTTGTTGGTAAAATTGTGATGGTTGGATCAGCAGAAGGTTCTATAGGTGAGCGGCCTCAGTCGGGTCATTTCATTGTTGGCTGTTGGAGGGATTGATTGTGAAAGCTTTGGCTCAACAGTCTCTGCCGTCATATCTTTTACTTCATCATGTGCCGCACATTTTCAATGGGAGACAGGTGTGGACTGCAGGCGGGCCAGTTTAGTTCCTGCACTCTGCTCCTATGAAGCCACGCTGCCGGCACACCTGCAGAATGCGGCCTGGCATCGTCTTGCTGAAATAAGCAGGACGTCCCTGAAAAAGCCGTGTTGCTCCTGTTTGGAGCTTTCAGCATTAATGGCGCCCTCACAGATGTGCAGGTTACCCACGCCATGGGCACCAACACAGCCCCACACCATCACAGATGCTGGCTTTGGAACTTTGCTCTGGTACAATCTGGATGCTCCTTTTCCTCTTTAGCCCGGAGGACACCACGTCCATGATTTCCACAAACGGTTTGAAATGTGGACTCAGACCACGGCACAGTACTGAATGCTAGCAGCTTTTATAGCTGCAGATTAGAGATATTAAGACATCCATCTGCAGCGCAGACGCCATCATCTGAGAAGACGGCGTGAACTGTGGCCTTTGCACAGAATGTAAATATACGAGGGGAAAGCTCAAAGCGTACCGCCTGCAGTGTTGGAGCTGATGTCTCCGGAGACATCATGATGTTGCTCTGTGGCAGCTTTCAGAGCCCTGGAGAAGCTAACTGGCGCTTAGAAGCTTCTTAGAGTGGATTCTTCCTGTATATGGGTGTGAACAGTCCCAGCTGACAGTGGTTAGCAAAGAGATCGTCTTTCAGCTGTAAATGTTCACTAAGCTGAACTTTTTATAAAGATTCTGGAGTCAAATGAAAGATGTAAGAATGTAAAAATGGTTTTCTGAACAAGACGTCCTTATTCTGACTTTGGGATCAGATCAAACATGTTTTCAGTCTGAATGTGACACCACATTTCCTTCTTTATCTGCAGATTAGAGAAAATAATGAAGAAAAGTCCGTTTAAAGGAGCTCAGGTCTGAGAGACGGAAGAGATTAATGATGTTGTGTCAAACACAGGAAGATGAGATGAGATCAATCACAGATGTGAAGAACAGATGTTCATCAGAGGACATTACATTCACATCACTGTGTTCAGTTAGAATATGAGTTCAGTTGGTGTTTATAGTGCAGATTGTCTGATTTTAGGAGAACTGACGTCACATTTTCTCTCATCACAGACTTGCTGGTTCTTATAAACTCTCAGAGACTGACTATGAAGTTGTGGCCTCTGCTTTAAAGTCCAACCCCTCCCATCTGAAACAACTGGACCTGGGTCGCAGCAGGCTGTCGGATCCAGTAGTGGAACATCTGTCTGCTGCACTGGAAAGTCCAAACTGCAGACTGGAGGCTCTGAGGTCAGTTCAGTGCAGCTCTTTCACTTCTTCTGTTTTAGTTGAAATGATTTAGTGATATGTGGAAATATCCAAACATTCAGTGTTTCCACATGTCTGAATGAATCCTCCCTTCCATCCTTTTCACCTGCCAAAGCAATTCTTTCCTCACTTTCACACACTGAAGCAGAGCTGTTCCTTAGAAAAATCATCCTGGTAAAA
Organism: Odontesthes bonariensis; assembly: GCF_027942865.1. Lineage (NCBI taxonomy): Eukaryota > Metazoa > Chordata > Actinopteri > Atheriniformes > Atherinopsidae > Odontesthes > Odontesthes bonariensis. The sequence goes on along the minus strand of NC_134507.1, from coordinate 2,345,898 downwards.
ACCATTTTTCTTCAGTCATAAAAGGAGAGAAAACACTTTAGATCAGAGGTAAACATGGAGCAGCTGAAATGTAGCTTTGACTCACCTTTCTGGTCCATCTGAGAGATGTTTGATCAGTAAAGTTTGGAAAGCTGGATGCAGATTAAACTGCAACAAACTGACAGATCTGCTGCTTCTGCTGCTCATTTGAACAGGACAAATGTGCAGAGTTCAGTCACTTTAACTCCAACGACTCAGTCTGCTTTGGGCTTTAGCCTCCACCCAGTAATTAGTGACAGACTGGAGGAAATGGCAAAGCGCTGACTCTGCACTTTATTTTAAACATGAAGGAGGAAAAATCACCAAAGTTGAGAGGATCACATGCTAAAAGAATCCATCAAAAAGTGCAGAAACCAGAGAGGAATTCAGAATTACACCACAGAAGAAGAACATGCTGCACACACTCATCTCAGGACTTATTTCCCTTGCTGCTGCTTCCAAATGGTCATTCTTGCTTTACTAGTGGTTTAAATAAAGTGGTAAAATAACTGAATCATTTCCAAAGATGAGCACTAGTGGCAGAGCCGGATCCAAATATGATATTTGGAAAGGCACATATAGCTGATTAAAGTCAGTTTCAGCCTGCATCCTGTTGGCTTCAGCTCACATGTTTTATTCTTTATTCAGATTGAGGGACTGCAGTTTGTCAAAGATCAGCTGTGCTTCTCTGGTCTCAGCTCTGAAGTCCAACCCCTCCCATCTGACAGAACTGGACCTGAGCTACAACACCATCAGTGACTCTGCAGAGAAGGAGCTGAGCAGCTTTCTGCAGAGTCCACACTGTGGACTGAAGACTCTGGGGTCAGACACCATGTTTTAGTTGTGTGTTCAGATTAATATGATGTGAAAGTTGTGCTGGTCTTCATGGTAAAGTCTGTGTTCTTCTTCTGGGCTTTAGTTGATGAAATGATGATCCATTAAATAATAAGAAAACAGTGAATCTGTCAGACAGAAACAAATCTAGAATCACTGGCTGATGCTTCCAGAGCTCCAGAGTTGGTGAATATTTCCAACAGCCCGTTAATCAGCTGATAGCAGCTGATAATACAGCTGTGAGCTAACTTGTTGCTAGGTAACGGCAGATGGAAGGAAGCTGTGAGTGTGTGTGAGCAGCTTTCCATCAGGTGAGAAATGTGTGAAAACATGCAGCAGAGTCAGTGTTTGATAGCTGTGCAGCCAAAGAGAAGCTGAACAGGTGAAGTGCTGCGACCCTGTGCAGGTGAGCCCAACACAGACACAAAGGATGATCACTGAGCTGCCATGCAGGAGGGAGGCAGGGACTGCTGCATCACTGCAGATACATGCTGTTCTGTTCCCCTGCCGGCTGTGTGCCAGCTGTTCCAGCTGTTTCATTCAGTCAGAGCTCAGAGAGCTGCGAGCAGCATGTGAGTGAATGCAGGCTGAGAAACATGAAGCTTCATCACTTTCTGTGAGGAACAAACAACCAGATTCAAAGTGTAGCACAAGTTTATTTCACTTTGAATGTAAGTTTCATTCTTCTTTCATAGGTTTTATTAACCCTTTAGTCCCATTTGTCCATATTTGAGATGTTTTCTGTTTTCAGATTCACAAACTTTCTGTCAGATTCTGAACTTTTTTCCACCTTCTGACCCGTTTTTTCACTTTCAAACTTTTGCTGCTGACCTGCTTTGAGAGCCCAGACGTCAGCTGACAGGGGGGTTAAATCCTGACTGCCAGAGCAGCAGAGGAGGCTGAAGGGACCCCCATCATGCTGCCTTCAGGGACTGTGGGAACTGCAATCCTTTCTTAGACACCTCCTGCACTCTATATTTCCATGAGTGCTGGTGAAAATAACCTGCAGCACTGACACACTTTGTTAATGTCAGCTGGTTCTGTCAGCACTCAGCACAGATCAGCTGCTCATCCTCCATGATGGACAGCAGCTGGTTCAGAGTCCTTTTCTCTGCTGGCTTCAGCTCACATGTTTTATTCTTTATTCAGATTGGAGAGCTGCAATTTGTCAGACATCAGCTGTGCTTCTCTGGTCTCAGCTCTGAAGTCCAACCCCTCCTCCCATCTGACATATCTGGACCTGAGCTGGAACAGAAACATCAGAGACTCAGCAGCGAAGGAGCTGAGCAGCTTTCTGCAGAGTCCACACTGTGGACTGAAGACTCTGAGGTCAGACACCATGTTTTAGTTGTGTGTTCAGATTAATATGATGTGAAAGTTGTGCTGGTCTTCATGGTAAAGTCTGTGTTCTTCTTCTGGGCTTTAGTTGATGAAATGATGATCTATTAAATCATGTTTTATTCTTTATTCAGATTGAGAGACTGCAGGTTTTCAGAGATCAGCTGGGCTTCTCTGTTCTCAGCTCTGAAGTCCAACCCCTCCTCCCATCTGACAGAACTGGACCTGAGATACAACAACCTGAATGAATCAGCAGTGAAGGAGCTGTCTGAGCTTGTGGAGAGTCCACACAGCAAACTGCAGACTCTGAGGTCAGTAGAGGGTCGGAGGTCCATGCAGCTCTCAGCAGTATTTTATCAGACTTTATTTATTATTTATTCTATTTATTAAAGCTGACGGCAGCTGAGGAAGAGACGCTCTGGAAACACTCGTTTATCTCCTCTCTTCTTTCTTCTTCTCTCTACAGATGGGGGTGGTGAACAGGACGATGTGAGCTGAGAGGATGATCTGTGTCCTGATGATCCACAGGATGAAGCAGCAGCAGCTGGTGTGCAGAGAGACTCTGACTGCACCCTGATGATGATGATGATGATGATGATGATGATGATGTGTTTGTATTCTGTGTTTTTCTTCCTTTGGAATAACCATGTTAAAGTTGGGTTAGAAATGATCAGTAATGGAAACGATCCTTAAACCTTCAGTTCCATCTGAACTTAAAGAAAAGCCACAGTCTAAAGTTTGACACCAGTTTTATTCTCTCGGCTTCATTTTCTGCCTTTAAAAACTGACTTTTAATGTGTAAATCTTTCATCTTTTAATCTTTAAATCCATCAGTGGAAATGAGAAGCTGTCAGTGTGATTCAGTCAGAGACGACTGAGCTGATGGAAATGTGGGAACCTGAAAGGAACATTTGATGATTATTATTGTTACTGCCTCCCAAACAGTTGGGAAAGATGAAGAAAATAGTGATGTGGCAACACTTTTCTGTCCCGGCAGTCAGGAGGATGTGCCGGCTACTTCTGTGCCGAGTGAAAAGCTGGAGGGGTCGTAACAAAGAAGAGGAACAGACTGAAGCCCAACTCAGCTGAAATCATCTTGTTGTTACATAAACATCTTTCAACCTTTCTATAAATCTTACTAAAGCATATCTCTATTACATACAGTATTTTATGATGGCACAATCACGTTATAACACAAGCATATTATTAATGTCTCTAATAAAACAGTCAAACATTTAAAGATGCACATGGAACCTTTATTGTTCTGCAGAACAGTGTCTCTCTGTTTTATAACACCCGGCCCTTTAAATGCTGTGTTGAAGGGTGGCCAGCAGATGGCGCCATAATTCATTTGATCAAATGCTTTGAAACACTGAACCGTTTCAACACGATGGCTTCATGTTGGTTCAGTGGTTCAGAAAGCTTCGGTTTCTCCATCACTGGCAAAGATTCACAGACCAGGACATAGACGGCCTTTATTTTACAGCAGATAAACAGGAAGTAGGCAGAGAGGAAGGAGGACCTGCAGCAAGGACCCCAGGCTGGGACCCCAGAGTCAGACCTGGGACCCGGGCCGGCCCTGTGAGGACCTACAGCTTCAGTTCATGGAGCTCCTGCACCAGCTGAGCTAAAGGCTCCTATTTTCTGTGTAAGTGTTGTACTTTAAAGTCTACAGCTGAGCTTCTCTTGCTCTCTTTTCTACCTGAAATCCACCTTTAACTGAGCTTGAAGTAGACTTTAAGCTAACTGTGTGAACACCAGCAGTGGAGCACACATGGAACATTTCAGAAGACATTAGTTGTTGTTTGATGCCAAAACATACGAACAATGACGGCAACATGTCAGCTGAACTTAAACTGAACAGATTAAACACGAGTTCAGGTCAAATATACTCAGACTTCTCTGGATACTCGTCACTTTAATCCAGGTGAACTTCGGTGTCATTTCAGTAAATCACCTCTAAGAACACAACTTTTTGTTGTAGATTCAAAGAAGACCGCTGGGTGGACTTCTTTGTTCTGAGTTGTTCAGTCAGGAAAACAAACCGTGTATGGAGGTGACTTCCAGCTGTCGCTCACATTCAGAAGACATCAGACTGCTGTTTGTCTCTTTTTGTTGGAGCTACAGGGACATCAGTGCTGCTCACTCTGCTGTGGAGCAGAAACCAAACAAAGATGCTGCTTTGTGTCCAGCTGCAGCAGTTTTTAACCTGAAAGCTGCTTCGGGGGACATTTGAGGGAAGGTGGCTGTGAGGAGTTCAGAACATGTCGGAGCTTCCTGTTTGTGTTGGTGCAGCAGCACCACCTGCTTTCCAAACCAACCAACTGCATCAGTGCTGAAGCCACATCTCAGAGCTCCTTCAGGCTCGCTGCTGTGTGATGCTGCGTGTACACCAAGAGCGACCTACGCTACCTGGTAACGGAGGTAGCTGAAGAAGCTTCGCTTGAGAATTTGCTTTGGTAGCTTTGGTAGCTCGTGACGTCACATTTAGAATGTTCAATTCTTAAAGGCCCCGCGGCTGTGCAGCTCCCCCGCGAAAAAAAAACATGAGGAAAGTGAGGGCAGGGACACGAATAAACGTGTTGTTATTTACAATTTGTTATACAAGATATACATCATATTACAAATGATGTAAAACTACATTAGGTACACCTGAGAAGAGCAGGAATAGCAGAGGCAGCTGTGAAAAATAAACTAAATTCGAAATAAAATCCGAAATAAAACTTAATTGCAGTGAGAAAGGTATGTGTGGGGTTACTACACTATTGTATTGAAGCACTCGACACGGCAATTGCAACAGTCTCAGGATTAAACGACTATTGTTTGGATAGGAACCAAAGTTTACACGTTTGTTTCCGCGAACCCCGCGGATTGTTGGACCCCTACAATCTGTGGATTGTCATTGGTTTTCGCCGAAACGCGTCATAGCTCATTACCATAAAGTTAGCTTGAGTTTAATCGCTTGAATCCGCTCTGGTCGCTCAGGTAGCTCACCCTCCATAGAGAAATAATGATTTCTGGCGCTCAGGTAGCGTAGGTCGCTCTTGGTGTACACGCAGCATGAGGCTTCTTGTTGCTGTCTGACACTGAGCTCACTGACGGACAAAATGTCCACGTTCACATGTTCCCTGTCACACTCCTGATTATTCTACAGCAGCTTTCACAACAGGCTGGCAGAGGGAGAATCAGAATCAGAATCAGCTTTATTGGCCAGGTTTGACTAAACAAACAAGGAATTTGACTCCGGTAACTTCACTCACAAAGTACAACACTCAACAATAACATGAAATAATAAAAAATTAAAATGCAGAACAGTAAGAGTTGAATTGATTATAAATATAAATAAATAGAAACTATGGGTGGGAATGCTATTCCTGGGTGTTCAACAGAGTGACTGCTTGGGGGAAGAAGCTGTCTTTGTGTCGTCTGGTTTTGGCAAGCAGTGCCCTGTATCGTCTGCCAGAGGGGAGGAGATTGAACAGTTTGTGACCAGGATGTGAGGGGTCTGCAGAGATTTTTACTGCCCTTTTCCTGGCCCTGGAGCGGTACAGGTCCTGTATGGAAGGGAGGTCAGTTCCAATAATCCTCTCTGCAGCCCTAATTGTCCGTTGCAGTTTGGCCCTGTCTCGTTTGGTGGCTGACCCAAACCAGACAGTGATGGAGGTGCAGATGACAGACTGGATGATCGCCGAGTAGAAATAGTAGAAATAGGCATTATGGCAGGGTGTACGATCTCTCCATTAGCATTTACAATGGCGATGGAGATAATTATTAGCGCTTCCAAGTGGGTTGTAGGTGGAGAGAGACGTCAGGATGGCATGCGTCTTACACCAATTAGAGCATACATGGATGATATGACGTTAGTGACTACAACAGTGCCATGTATGAAGAGAATACTCGAGAGACTTAATAAAAATCTAAAGTGGGCTGGTATGAAAATCAAACCTACTGAGTCTAGAAGTATCTCAATACGTAGAGGGAAATTAAGTGATAGAAAGTTTGTAATAGATGAAGAAAGCATTCCAATTATTAGAGAAAAGGCAGTAAAGAGTTTAGGCAGGTGGTACCAGGCAGACATGAATGATGGAGAGCAGGCAGTGCAGTTTGGGAAAGATGTTGCTGAGGGACTGGATAGAATAGATAAATCAGAGCTTCCAGGAAAGTTGAAGCTGTGGTGTCTGCAGTTTGGATTGTTTCCTAGGTTGATGTGGCCACTGTCTGTGTATAGCCCTATTCGGACGGGACTAGTATGGTAATGTTGGTTAACCAGACGACGCCAGGGAGAAGAAATGACCAATTCGGACGGGACAAGAAATCCCTGTAATATTCATCTAACATGGGAGGAGTTGTTGGTTACGCACAACCGTGACATCCTGGATGCTATGCACGTCTTCATTTCACTTCCGTAAACCCCATCTGTAAACAGACATGGCGCCGACCAGGTCGAAGCAAGCCAAAGTCCGAAATTGGATGCGTGCTTGCAAGCAGCGCTTCATCCAGAACCTCCATGTTTGCAAACAGACACACCTAATTGTTTCTCTCTTTAAAAGGATGTGACGACATATTCCGTACTTATTACCGAAGGTCGCATTCGCACGGGATTAGTATTACCTATGGTAGATACTCCGGACCGTTTCACAGGAGGTAGCATTCTCGGCAAAGTTTACCGACATACTCCGCTATCTTTACTGACATGGCGCATTCGGATGGGACTAGATTTCCCGGTTATTATTACTTTACCCCAGGTCCCCCCATTAAACTAGTCCCGTCCGAATAGGGCTTATGAGATTTCATTATCTGTTGTAGAAAAAATGGAAAGATTAGTTAGTTTTTACATTAGGAAGTGGCTAGGTGTTCCTAGATGCTTAAGTACTGTGGCACTGTATGGGAAAGGCATACTCCAGCTCCCAGTATCTGGTCTAGTAGAGGAGTTTAAATGTACTAAAGTTAGGACAGAGCTCCTGTTAGCTGGGAGTAAAGATGTGGTAGTTAGTAAGGTGGTTCCAAACCCAACCAAGGGGAGGAAGTGGAAACCAAGAACGGCAGCTCAGGAGGCAGAAGCAACTCTTAGACATACAGAGATTGTGGGTAATGTGCAAATAGGCCGGGGAGGCTTGGTGTGGAGTAGAGCAGGTCCCAAGGAGAAGAGAAAAGCTAGTTGTTGAGCAGGTTCGTAGACAGGAGGAAATGTTAAGGGGTGCAAAGGCAGTGGCTCAGGCTAAGCAGGGACAGTGGTTGAATTGGGAAGGTGTAGAGAAGAAAAAGCTTAGTTGGAAAGAACTGTGGAGTATGGAGGAAAGGAGTATTAGATTTCTGATAGGGGCAACATATGATGTATTGCCAACTCCCCAGAACCTAAAACTCTGGGTAACTGGAGACCCGTTATGTTCGTTATGTTCAGGTACTGCAGCTCTAAGACATATTTTGTCAGGTTGTAAGGTTAGTCTGTCACAAGGCCGGTATACATGGCGACATGACCAAGTATTAAGAAGCTTAGCTGCAGGTGTTGAAGATAAATGAAGGCAGGTAAACTTAGGAGGGTCTAAGGTGGAGAGAGTGGCACGGCAGCTTGGAGGATGCTTGTGATTGGGAGATGCAGGTAGATTTAGGAAATAAGCTTGTTGTTCCCCAGGAGATAGCCTCTACAAATCTAAGGCCTGATATAATCTTGTGGTCTAGGAGTAGAATGAGAGTCTGTTTCATAGAGCTGACTGTTCCTTGGGAGGAATTAGTAGCAGAAGCATATGAAAGGAAAAAGCTTAGATATGTGGAGTTGGGGGCAGAAGCAGAGCAGCGAGGATGGAAAGTTAGAATCTGTCCAGTGGAAGTAGGATGTAGAGGATTTGTTGCAAAGTCTGTTGTCTCATTGTTGAGGGAGCTGGGTGTAAGTGGACAGAGTGTGAGGAAAATAGTGAAGGAAGTGTAACACGACGTGTTTACAGCTAAAAAACTCACAACAGGACCAGTGCTAGGTTCGGCTACGGGAGTAGTGAGAAGTGTAAGTGTATTAATGACCACAGACCAGAAAAATAAGTTTAAACTGCCGGCTTATTATTTGTTGAAAAGAAAATAACAATATTACAAACAGTTGACAAACAATGACACAAAATGAAATTTCTAAATAGTTTCCCTGGGTCTTTCAGAATAGTTTATTTAATCCCTGTTTTGAAATGTAAACCTATTGTTAGGTACTAAAGGATACTATTTAATCAAACTTAGGTTATAGTTCTATTTAAGTTCAAGTCAATACTGTTAATCTATTTTGATTTACAGTTTATTTGGTTTTTCCTTTTAATTCTATTTTAGTTATTTAGTGTTCTTTTTAAGAAGTTAAAGTTTTTAAATTTCCTGTTTTAAGCATTTTTTGTTTCTATTTTAAACCCAACAGACAATTTCAATTCCACACACTGTAACAAGGATACTGAATGTGGTTCGAGGAAAAAAACAAAACACACAGAAATCAATCCAGCAAAAGACTGAATAACTTTCTCTCTGATGATCCTGAAGGGTTAATCCCGTTTCTCTGAATCCAGTGCTGTTTCAGCAGGACAACATGGGCAGCTCATACCAGTTTGGATGATTTGCAATAACCAGCAGAGGGCGTAGCTCCTGCCAGACGGTCACAGGGCTCCTGGGTTATGGCCCACCATCTTGTTTCTCACCAGCGGAATCCAACTCAGCAATCAGCTCGGAATTTCCCGGTCCAATTTCCAGCAGAACCTTAACCCATTAAGGCCGGGAAAGCGTACACGTCTTTTTTCCTGCAAAGGGTTGTTTTGCACCAATTTTCTTCAGATACTTTCATTTTCTTACATTTCTCCATACTTGGCCTACCTGGGGTTGAAAGTCTCGATAAATGCACAGCGTGTTAGCGGGCATACACCGGCTTTCAGCGAGTGTGACTCATATTTTGAGCGCCAAAAAAAATAATATATATATATATATGTTAGATCGATTCTTTAATTGGAAGCTCAAGAACAAGCCGAAGTAATCTCAAGTTAAATGAAGTCTTTTTTTTGGCAACAAATGAAGTATCTCAGCGCTGGACTCTCGCAGGAAATCCGTCAGACAAAAATATTTTAATATTTCAAGATCACAATAATCTTCCAATTTAGAACTACAATAAAAAAGAAAAAAGAACACAAATAAAATACACTTCAATTAGATACTTTTTAAATTTATTTAAGCCGCAGCATAAGGATGAAAGAGCCGCATGCGGCTCCGAAGCTGCGGCCTGCCGACCCCTGATGTAGCAGAAAGGTGTGATTCTTACAAACTCAGTGTACCGAGTATATAACGTAAACTCACTTTGAAGTAGTGCAGCAGGTCTCTGCAGGCGAGTTTTACTCCTCCAATCTCTTTTTCCACCAGATTTTCAGGTGACAGAAGTGCTGGGATGAGGTTAACCAGCACCTTCTTGAACTCCACATCGATATCTTAGACCAGGGGTTCCCAAACTTTTCCACGCCAAGGCCCCCCAAACAGTATCAGCTTCTGGCCCCCTTTGCAAACCACAGACAATGCATCAAAATATGTAAAGAAACATCAACTTTTAGAAGGTGTTTTCTTTCTTTTATTCACGGACAGCAGCTCGCTGTGTGAATGCAGCCTGACTAAAGTCAACCGTTTTTTGGGATTCTGATGGATGTTTTTGTTCCAAGTGACGCTGACGTTTCGAAGGTTTTGAACCCTCATTTGAGAGGGTCTCCAGACAGAGGACGCCATTTTTCATGGAGAAACTTTTTCAAACCTCAAAGGGCGAAGCGACGACTCAAAGTAACCCAAAATGAAATTCAAAATGGGTAACACTCCAATTTTTAAGAGTAGCCCATTTAGAAGTTCATTTTAAGTAACCTTTTCAGATTTCCAAAAGTACCCCAATATGAAATTCAAAATGGGCTTCACTCCAACTTTTGAGTTCCCCGATTCCACGCTTTGCATATGATCGAACTCCTCCTACATATTTAATGCAAAAACCTTCAAACTTGGCCAAGTAGCTCTTAAGACATATGGGAAAAAATTCACGGAGAAACTTTTTCAAACCTTAAAGGGCGTGGCCGTGGCGACGCCTCAAATTTATGACTCGCCATAAAAAATTAAGTCGCTTACAACTTCCACATATATTATCAAATCTGTCCCAAACTGCATACCGTGATTGCTGGACCCGGCCTGAACGTGCACATATAAAATAGTGATAAACACCTACAGCGCCACCTGCTGGTGGTCGGAAACGTCTTTTTTTTTCCCCCCACAACTCGCATTTTATCAAACTCCTCCTACAGATTTCATGCTAAAACCTTCAAACTTGGCCAGGTTACTCTTAAGATAAGGGGGGGAAGAATCCTAGAGAAACCTTTCCAAACTCTGAACGGTGTGGGCGTGGCCAGGCGAGGAAAATTGTGTGATGGCGTTTGTGATTTGAAAGCCTTATCATCATCGCAAAATCATGAAACTTGGCACAAACGTCCACCCTGACGACCTCGTCCGTATGTAAAGGGTATCATGTGTGGGCGGAGCAAAATGGCTCAGTGGTGCCCCCTAGAAATGTTCAAAAACCCCTCCGCATTGGGGTTATTATGTGGTCGTACGTACGCAGAGGGTATCGTGTGTGTGGGCAGAATTGCAGCTCCAGTGTCTAGTTAGGGACCGAGCAGTGAAACTGCAAGGACCCTAATGTATCTGTAAGGTTTTTTATTTTTTATTTTTTTATTTTTCGATATTCTTATTCTTTGCAAAAGGTATGCGAAAACTGGAGCCATAAGATATATTAACTCCCACATACATTATCCAATCTGTCCCAAACTTCATACGGTGAATGCTGGACCCAGCCTGAAAGCGCACATATAAAATAGTGACATCCACCTACAGCGCCTCCTGCTGGTGGTCGGAAACGTCTTTTTTTTTTACACACCTCGCATTTGATCAAACTCCTTCTACATATTTCATTCTAAAATCTTCAAACTTTGCCAGGTTACTCTTAAGACATGGGGGGGAAATTAATTGAAAAACTTTTCCAAACTCTGAACAATGTGGGCGTGGCCAGGCGGTGAAAATCGTGTGATGGCGTTTGTGATTTGAAAGCCTTATCATCATCACAAAGTCATGAAACTTGGCACACAAGTTCACCCTGAAGACCTTGACCTTGAAAGTGCCATAACATTTGTTGTGCAAACACACTTTTAACATCAGCATCTTTCTGTAGTTTTTATGTAGAAGCCTCGCTCCACTGTCTGTTTCCTTGAATGACTTGCTGCTATCAGTTGTGTGTTTTGCCTTTAAGTGATATTTTAGACTGGAACTACTACGCTGAGAAGACAATTCAACTTGGCAGTGTTTACAGATGACTTTGGTTCTGTTAGAATATTCTATTCCATGTACAGAGGCTACAGTCCGGTTTGAGTCCCACATCGGACAGTCCTTTGCTGCGTGTTGTTTCCCCTCTCTCTAACCCCTGTTTCCTGTCTCTCTGAACTTTCCATTAAAGGCACAACAGCCTAAATTTTTTTATTTTTTTATTTTTTTAACTTTTTTAAAAAACAAAAAATCTAATTAAAAAAAAAATAATAATAATTTTAAGTATTAAAAAAGAAATATATATACATATTTTTAGTTTTTTTTCCCAGTTTTAAAAAAAACAAAACATTTAAAAAATTTAAACTAAAATAAATTACTCCTACAGAACCGTACCCTGAACCCGTACCCCATCCTGCTCAGTGCCATACCTGGCGCTCTATCGACCGCTGACTCACGGTTGTGTTCATTTCTGGAAACGGCTTGAAAGTGGCTTTTAATTGAGAGCAAACGGCAGGAAAGCAGCTGTGCTGCTGCTCCCTCCTGTTCCCCAGCTGGGAGGACTCGTCCCTTCTCACTGGGGCTCAGGCTGCTTCTGATTATTCAGCTTCACTGGGATGCTGTGGCAGCCAGAGGCATGATGGGAAATGTGTGCTAATTCTGCTACGTACAGCAGGCACCTGCGTCTCTTCTTCTCTTATTTATTTACTTTATTTATTATCATGCACATGTGTGTATCCTGACACAGAACTCACATTGAACTCAGCCGACAGCCGCGCCTGTTACGGTGTTTACTGTTTGGAAGCAGGGGACTGCTCGGCCTGCACTTCGGTCTGCACAGCAGGCAGTGATACGAAGGGAGAGAAAATAGGGCCAAGAGATTGTGAGCTCTGACTTTTTCCTGGAGAACCATTTTGTGATGCAAATGTATTACTCTGTTGAACGCATATTGTTCTGAGAAGCAAAACGCTTTATTTTTTAAACCCCAGCCAACTAGCCGGACTACCTTCATCAACACCAAAACGAGGCTGGAACTCTGCTCACAGGACGCAGCAGGGGGTAAGAAGATGTTCAGAAATGATGTTGCTGATATGGGATGTTACACAGCTTCATGTCAGATGAGGCGAACTGTCCCTTTAACACAGAGTTGGAGGTACCTTCCAGAGTCTCTCTTAACTTGGTCGCTAAGGTCTTTGTGCCACTGATGAAATATTTCTAAGCATTTCTTAAAGTACAAGTCCAAGGTCCAAACCTTGGACACTGTTTAGTAAAATGCTTTTAAGATTTTGTATGAAGGAATCCTGAACTGGACGGTGTCTCCTGCCTGTCTCCAGTGGCAGCTGGGAGAGGCTTCAGCCTCACGGCCACCCTGAATCGGATTAAACGGGTGTAGAAAATGGATGGATGTAACCCTGACCCTGAAAATAAATCTTAACTTAAGGTCCCCAGAAGCTAAGCTGCTGAGTCCAGGTGGCGTCTGACCCGGCTGTGTCTCTGCTCCTCTCAGAGGGGCTGGAGGACGTGATCCTGGAGGACGGCGGCTCCTCGGTGGACGTTTGGACGGACGTGGCGTCGCTCTGCTCCGGGCTGAAGCGGGAGGACCTGAGCCGGACTGTGAGGTCCGTCCTGCTGAACCAAAGCGGGACTGGAGTCCGCTCACCAGACCTGGATGGAGGGCGGCTCATGGAGCATGTCTTTCTGTGAAAACTGGACCAAACAACTGTTCCTCTGACCCTGCAGCTGTGTTCATTCTTCTTCTGACACACACCACATCAGCCACCTCTCCCTCACTCTGTGATAACATCTGAAGACTTTCAACTGTAAGCTGAGCCAACAGGAGTCCAGTTTCAGCCCAGTACAAAAATAAAGAAATGCTTCTGTTCTGCTTTTCTTTTAGGTGTAGATCTGAATAAATGTGTAACCTTTGGTGTGTGTTCAGGTTTTCCACCATTCTTCAATCAGAACATCCATGAAAACTGGATTTGATTTTATTTTTACTCTATTTTCACTTCTGAATTTCCCTCAAATTTGGAGATGAGGGGTCATAAAAACTGTGAAACTCTCCAGTTTTAGCTTCTCTTCTTTGGCTCCCTGTTAGATTCAGAACAGAATCTAAGATTCTTCGCCTGACATATGAAGCTCTGAATGATCGAGCTGTTAATGGCTGACCTGAGCTCGGTTCCCCGTTGTTGGTCTCGTTGCTTTCATGCAGCGCTCTATAATGCCTCAGCATACATGAGCTGTTATCGTTGAATCCAGTTTCTTTGGAACACAACAAACACGTGGAAGATGGATATTAGTACACTGAAAAAAACAACTCATAAGATTTACTTAAAAACCCTTTGTAAGTATTTGCACTCAAATGATTTAAGTAATATTTAATGCTGCAATATCAAGTCAATTTTACTTACCATAAAACATAACAGTTTTGAAGATATTAAGTAACATTTAATTACATCTAAGTTTTAAGTTGTATTTATTTAAACAAATGAAGTAAAGTATACTTGTTTTTCATAGGCAGGAACATCATTTAAGTAAATGTGATATATCTGTAGTATTTGCTGTTATGAAGTAACTTAGTAGATTTTAACGACACACTTTCAGAGTAAAGTTTATGTAGTATTTCTAGGTTTATGTACATACAACTATTAAACATTTAAATTGTATGAGGAAACCTAAGTAAAACTCACTCTTCCCCCATAATTCATGTATTACGTTAATAAAATGTTTAATTTTACTTAAAGTGGAACTCACCCTTTAAACAACGTCGTGCCCAATCACTATATTTGACCATAATATAATAGTGAATTGTGCTGCCACTGGGTATTATGTCTTCATATTAAATATAAAACCTTTGCATTTTTTAGAAATGGTGATTTGACGCGTCATGAAATCACCGGAAGAAAAAATAACAAACTACAACAATTCTAATAGGAGGGTTTCACTTGACGTCACTTCCGTATTTTTCTACCCAGGTGGTGGGCAGCCTGAGCTGGAGCCCATTGAAAACACTGTGTTTTGTCTGCCACTTTTTGCCCAAAATGCCTCAGTTTTGTGCCGTTTTTGGATGTAGCAATCGGTCTAACCGAGAGAAGGGAAAGGGTTACTATCGGGTACCTAAGGTAATCGCCCATAGAGGTGAGAAATGGAAAAAAAACTCACAGAACAACGCCGCAAAAAGTGGATAGCTAACCTACGTTTACAGACTGGAGGAGCTGAATCTGCAAATGCTCGTGTCTGCGGTGACCACTTCGTCAAAGGTATGTGCGAAATCTAACTGTTTAGTAGTAGTGCAGTAAAGTATTATGTTGTTAAATGCCAATCAAAAGTAATGTAATACGGGCTACGTTTGGGCTTTGTTTTGAAGGCCGCCCCAGCGCGTTGTTAGCTACTGAGTCAGTGGACTGGGCTCCGACGGTCAAGCTGGGTTACCCAAACACAGAGCTAACACACCGTCATCGGTGTTTCATGCGATCTCTGAGAGTGGTTGATCTAAACAAAACAAATTTGTCACGTCGTCACAATCTTCACGTTTCAGTAGTATCCACGAAGTGCTTAAGTGCTAACAGCGCACATTAGCTCCCAAGTTCTTGACAACAGAATCGCTCGATCTCTCTCTGCCTTTTGCATTAGGCTAGCGACGCCAAGTTCCAGGATATTACTTGGTTGTTATAGCAGCTAGAACTACGTGCATGAAGTAGAACTATAACTAGTTAGAATTGTTGTAGTTTTATCCGTAAACGTGACGGCCAGATCTCAAATAACGAACAGGAGATAAATAATGAGTTTAAAGTATTTTATTCCTCCCTTTACACCTCTGAGGTGGCCCATGACCCCTCTAGGCTAGAGTCATTTTTACAGAGCATGGACTTGCCTCAAATAAGTGAATCATTTATGGATCAATTAGAAGAACCTCTGTCTCTGGATGAAACAAGATCAGCTCTTTACAGTATGCAGAATGCTAAAGCTCCGGGACCTGATGGATTCACGGTCGAATTCTATAAGAGATTTGGAGAAAAGCTGCTGCCAATTTTACTCACTCTTTTTGAGGAGTCCTTTGTCAGGGGCCAACTTCCACCTACACTCTCTCAGGCTTCTATCTCAGTCATATTGAAAAAGGGTAAGGATCCCCTCAGTTTGGGGTCTTACCGTCCGATATCACTCCTGAACGTGGACTGCAAATTGTTAGCGAAGATCTTAGCTCACCGCCTTGAAACTACCCTACCTTCAATTATCTCTCCAGATCAAACTGGTTTTATAAAAAACCGCCTCTCTTTTTTTAATATCCGTCGGGTTTTAAATATCATGCAGAACGCGGATCCCAATCAGCCACTACCCGAAGTAATTATTTCTCTGGATGCTGAGAAAGCGTTCGATAGGGTTGAGTGGGGCTACCTTTTTCAGTGTCTAGAGAGATTTAAATTTGGTCCAAAATTCATTTCATGGTTAAAATTGTTATATAAATCTCCAATGTCGTCAGTACGCACTAATAATAAAAACTCCCAATATTTCCCGTTGCACCGTGGCACAAGGCAGGGATGCCCATTGTCACCTCTTTTATTCGCGATAGCCATTGAGCCTCTTGCAGCATCACTGCGCTCCTCACCTGAGATTCACGGCATTTTAAGGAGTGGAAAAGAACACAAACTATCATTATATGCTGATGATTTATTGTTATTTATTAGTGACCCCCAGAATACTTTACCACGCGTTATGACTACACTAGATCATTTTACAGAGCTTTCAGGCTATAAGATCAATGCATCAAAAAGTGAGTTTTTTCCTGTCAACTCTGCTGCACAATCACTCTCTTTTAACTCCTGCCCTTTTAAGGTGACTACTGATAAATTCACATACTTGGGTATAGTTCTAACTCGGAAACTCTCAGATCTCTTTAAACTTAATTTTACTTCTCTTTTAGAGTGCACCAAGATGGCCTTTGACAAATGGTCTTCTCTTCCTATCTCATTAGCTGGCAGAATTAACTTAATAAAAATGAACATATTACCCAAATTCTTATATCTGTTCCAAACTATACCAATCTTTATCAACAAATCGTTTTTTTCACATCTTAACAAGATCATCTCTGACTTCATTTGGAATAAGAAACCACCTCGTATCCGTAAGGAATTTTTACAAAGACCCAAATCAATGGGCGGGATGGCCTTACCTCATTTCCAATTATACTACTGGGCAAGTAACCTGAGAGCCTTGGCTTACTGGCTTCAAACCTATGCTATCAACGAGGCCCCTGCCTGGGTCCAAATGGAGGCTGATGCGAGCCTCCCATTATCCCTCCCAGCCTTGTTATACTCGGCCATGCCTATTACACCACGCCGAGCATCTATTGCCCCCCTAGTCTACCATTCACTACGAATATGGGCTCAGGTGCGAAAACACTTTGGCTGGCAGGCTGGATCGCTTTGTGCCCCAATTGTGGCAAATCACCAGTTTTCCCCTTCACTTGAACATGATTCCTTCTTAGTCTGGCGCGAGAAAGGTATTGTCTCATTTAAAGATCTCTACATAGCAGATATTTTTGCCTCATTTGACCAGCTCAGAGCTAAATTTGATTTACCAAAATCACATTTTTTAAGATTTTTACAGGCCCGAGATTGGATTCGTAACCAAACCAGATCATTTCCTGCAATCCCTGAACGACAGCCCATAGATACTCTGTTCCCAACAGATCTATCTCACAAAGGCATAATATCTCTTATGTATATGAAACTCTCCTCTTTTCAGACGGCATCTCTTGATGCACTGAGAGAAGCGTGGCAGGCTGATCTAAACCTACAAATTACAGATACTGAATGGTCAGATATATTCTCAAGGATACACTCCTCATCAATTTGTGCCAGACATGGCCTACTTCAGTTCAAAGTAGCACACAGACTGCACTTTTCAAAAGCCAGAATCGCAAAGATGTATCCAACAACTGATGATTCATGTAATAGATGCAATTTTTCACCTGCAACCTTGGCTCATACGTTCTGGTCTTGTCCGAGGCTCTCTGGTTATTGGTCCTCTATATTTGATACCCTATCCAAAGTATTTAAAAGAACAATAAACCCAAACCCTCTCACAGCCATTTTTGGTATTCAATGTGAGGATGACCATCTTCCTAGGGCACAATCTGATGGCGTTGCATTTGTCACTCTCATAGCGAGAAGAATAATTTTACTTAATTGGAAGCAGGCGGCTCCACCCTCCTACAAACATTGGGTTAGAGATACGCTACAACTCTTGAAGTTAGAAAAGATTAGACTGGCTTTACGACGTCCTAATAATAATTTCAGCAGGTTATGGAAACCTTTTATTACATACCTGCTCGGACAGGTATAGCGTTTTGATATGTCATGTATATATGTCATGTATATATTGTCATTCATCATTACTGAAAACCACATGAATGTTCTCTCACACACACCTTTATTTTGTGTTAATTTCTTTAATTATTATGTTCTATTATTATTTTTAAATTTTATTTTATTTTATTTTTTTTTTTCTATTGTTTGCTTGTCCCCTTGGGGTGGGGGGGTGGGGGGTTTTCTTATATTTCTGTATTTCTGTATGTCTTATGTATCATTTTAAATTGTGAAAACCAATAAATAAAGTGGAAAAAAAAAAAGAATTGTTGTAGTTTGTTATTTTTTCTTCCGGTGATTTCATGACGCGTCAAATCACCATTTCTAAAAAAATGCAAAGGTTTTATATTTAATATGAAGACATAATACCCAGTGGCAGCACAATTCACTATTATATTATGGTCAAATATAGTGATTGGGCACGACGTTGTTTAAAGGGTGAATTCCACTTTAAGAAGCTCGAGTTCTTACTGAATCTTAAAAATAAAAGGTAGAAATTACGACAGTTACTCTAATAGAGTTTACTTCACCAAAAAGTCCCTTTTTTCAGTGTGCATTTATTTATAATATTATTTATTTTATACCTAACAATATTAAGTGTTCTATTTCTAAAATTTAATGTATATGCTATTTATCTGTTTCCCTATGAGAGTAATGAAGTATTTTAATTATATTCTATGTCACACAATTATTATTATAAGAAATAAATAGTGATGTGGCAACACTTTTCTGTCCCGGCAGTCAGGAGGATGTGCCAGCTACTTCTGTGCCGAGTGAAAAGCTGGAGGGGTCGTAACAAAGAAGAGGAACAGACTGAAGCCCAACTCAGCTGAAATCATCTTGTTGTTACATAAACATCTTTCAACCTTTCTATAAATCTTACTAAAGCATATCTCTATTACATACAGCATTTTATGATGGCACAATCACGTTATAACACAAGCATATTATTAATGTCTCTAATAAAACAGTCAAACATTTAAAGATGCACATGGAACCTTTATTGTTCTGCAGAACAGTGTCTCTCTGTTTTATAACCGGCCCTTTAAATGCTGTGTTGAAGGGTGGCCAGCAGATGGCGCCATAATTAATTTGATCAAATGCTTTGACTGGGACCCCAGAGTCAGACCCGGGACTGGGACCCGTGCCGGCCCTGTGAGGACCTACAGCTTCAGTTCATGGAGCTCCTGCACCAGCTGAGCTAAAGGCTCCTATTTTCTGTGTAAGTGTTGTACTTTAAAGTCTACAGCTGAGCTTCTCTTGCTCCCTTTTCTACCTGAAATCCACCTTTAACTGAGCTTGAAGTAGACTTTAAGCTAAGTGTGATGCTGTGCGTCTGACGTCATGACGTCTCCGCCTTCCCCAGAACCTTCTAGAACTTTCCAGAACTTTCTACCGGCAGTTGGGCTGCCCGCCGCTCTCTCGGCTCTGACAACTTGGGAAAGAAAAAAGATGCCGAATTACCACCGCCTCCATCGTTTTTGAAGGTTAGTAAGATGAAAAACAAATGATTTAATTGTAGTAGTTGAGTAAATTTAGTTAGTTTAGTAAGTTCCCGCCACGAACACCTGCTAGCATCCCAGACAGCTAGCGGGGCTAGTAGCTCTCCTGCTCTCTGGGTTTAATATCGTAAGGGTAGCTTACAGTTGTGTATTCATGCAGTGTTGGTGTTGGCTTAGTGTTAGCTATAATTTAGCAAAAAGAAAAAAATATATATATATATATAGATATTTATATATACATATACATATAAATGGCTATAAATTAGCCCATTATCGCAGCAAGCTGGGTCGCGGTTGTCTTCTTTTCTACTTCGGGCGCGCGCATTTATACATGACCGTTGGTTCACATGCCTGTCTGCGCGCACAGTTCATGCGGTCACGGCCATGGTTGATGTGGGGGGTGATATTAGATTAGATTAGATTAGATTGTACTTTATTTATCCCACAACGGGGAAATTAACTTGTCACAGCAGCAACAACAGACATGGAACAAGAAATTAGAAAACGAGAAAAAGCAAGAACTAAAAAGTAAAGCGACCAAAAAGTAAAGTGACCTAGTATAAATAATATTCACATTGTGAAGTTGAAATTGATAAAATATAAATAATACGGATAAAGAAAACTCTCTATATGATTATCATGGGAAGGCAACAACATGATCAGTGGGTGCATGTGTTGAAGTCTGACAGCTGCCGGGATGAAGGACCTGCGGAACCTCCCCTTCTTCTACCGTGGGTGTAACAGTCTGCTGCTGAAGGAGCTGTACAGGGACCCCCCAGTGTCATGGAGGGGTGAGAGGATAGACATAGAACACTAGACTGAAGGCTGAGTTATACTTCTTTTTACTGCCCTTGCACTTTCTTCTTGCGTTTATGTAAATGGCTCGAGACGTTTATACTTCATTTAGCTTTGCCGGCGCTTGCGTGTGCTGTGTGGCGATTCACCGCCAGGACAGTAGGTGGAGTAGCGGGTTTTTTCAATGACAAGCCTACTACGATGAAAGGACATTCACCGCCAGGACCTCTTCAAGTGGAATCATGCTTCTTCTTCTTGTAAATAGCCGGTATTTTGTCAGATTTTCAACACCTTGGCGGTCTAAACGACTACTTTCTTGCCTGAAAATGTTTCAAATGTTGCTAAAGTTATATATTTACAGAGTTTATAGCTTAAGCCGAAATCAGCTTTTCAGGCCGGCTGATTTCGGCTCGGGCAGGAGTGAAGTGCACTGTGTGTAAACGCTCTGCATACTGTCAGATCGATGAGTATGCCGTTTTCAAGTAGTAGGCTTGCGTCTTTTCTTGCGTAAAGTTTAGAAAAATGAGGTGACACACGCAAGCTCGCAATGGGGGGCTTGCAACCGCGCAAGGGCTTGCGTTTCTCCTTGCGTCTTGCTTTGCGTCTTGCGTTACCGACTATAAACCAGGCTTGAGCAACCGACGTTCTGCCAATACACGCTAACGAGACGCGGGGCTGCCATCTTGGAGTGGTGATGCGTTCCACTCCATGTAATCGCTTTGGCAGGAGAAATGAATGGTCAGAACATTTTAGAAATAATGACTCACTACATACCACTAATTTTCACGTCTTTTTTTTTTGTCATGCGCGAAGTTATGATAAAGGACACATGATTATTTGTTTTTAGAGCAAAATTTTGCAAATTGTTTGATTAGAAGCTGTGTTTTGACCCATTGTACCATACATCACTACTTCACCTTAAAGCAAAACCTGGGAAACATTTGTCCATAAGAAGGGGAAAAAGGAGAAAGACGGGGAGGAATTCTATTGAATCCTGGTTGAGACAAATGTGGAGAGCAGATTTTTTTTTGTCTATAATCAATAAAATGGATGTGAATAATATAATAAGTGCATTAACTGCAATCCTTTGTTTATTATTTTATTGTCATTCACACTACACTGTTATAGACCTATATTTCATTCAGCTTGCCAGAAACCTATTGCAAGGTCATGCATTGCCTGTTTGATTCAACTGCAACTCCATAAAAAGGTCATAGTGAATACAGCTCACCAGATTTTCATACATTTTTTAATTAAGTTATTTTTTTTCACCAAAACTTTTAAGGGTTACATATCATAAAAACTGCGTTCAAGTATTTAAAACATTCAAACAATATTACTGGGCATGTATTGTTGTAATGTTTTAAATACTTGAACGCAGTTTTTCTAGAGAAGATAATTGTTTTGTATATGTGATTATCGTCCATCGACTCTTTTGGGCTTTCACATGCGCGAGCCTACAACCAGCCGGTGAGTGACATGCTGTTTATAAAGTTGTTTTGTAACGTCCCCATGCCAGTAATGTGAGAACCATGCATATGGTTTTGATGGAAAGGCTTGTGACTTTATTGTCGGATGGTTTATAAAGTGGTGTGACGTTTCTGCAGTGTGCAAGTTGTTGTTTTACGTGGAAAGGTTAGCATTTGCCCCTTAGCCACCACGTATTAGCCTCGCATGACAGGCTGAGCGAACAGCGCGATCTCCACACAGGGAGCGCAGATTTGCACCTCTCTGTGTCCTACTGTCAGTATTTGACAACCTCTAGCAATGGAAATGCGCTTCAAATGCCCCGGAGTTCCCCTTTAATGAGTGGCAGCGAAACACATGATATTTTTATATGTCCAGGAACATCTATCTATCTATCTATTGATGCAACATCTGTCTGTCACTCTGTCCACCAGTTTGTCTGTTCCATGCATAAGTCTCGGACTGACCGCAAATTTGGCATGAATCTTGCTACTGGTGTGCGTGAGTACAGTGCAAAGTTTGGTGGGTTTTGGACAAAAATATAATTTTGCAACAACAGCAAAAGGCACGGGTATGCAGTGCGCCTAACAATGTCATCAGCTGCAACCCCAACCTGTTATTTCGCTTAACTAATATTACTTTGCAACATTCCTTTGAGGAAAAAAGGCTATACTAACTTCACGGCCCTGAATCTACATCATCACCAATTCAACATGACAAGTTTCTTGGAAAACATTGTTTGTATGGGTACTGCACTAATTATGATATGATGTTTAAAACAGAAATATTCACCTCATTAGGCTGAGGTTGTTGGTTTGAGGTTGCCATTTCCGGGGAATCCTCAGAGGCCATGAACAGGCTTTCTTCAGCTCTTCTGGAGGTAGATGTAGTCCTGTCCTTCACCAGCTGAATTGAAGAAACATTATGCACAAAACATAATGCAACAGCAGCAACAATATACATATTAGATGATAAAATATTTACATGTATTCGAATGCCAATAGCCTTATGATGATACACCTACTTTTTGGAGGTGAACTGGAAAGCTGAAAAGGGATGGAATAACTCCATTACGTAGTCGGACAATCTGACCCGTTCGATCAAAATCAGCCTGTTTGAAATGTTGACTACAGAGTATTGAATTATTCGTTGCAGTGAATCCTTCTCTCCTCAAAGCCACTTCCCACTTCTTCCTCAAGCTGTCATCTTTGGGAAACCTTCAAAAGTGTCAAACGTAGTCTTGGTCAGTGCTGGTTACATACATTTACATACATTCTGGTTCATCATTTTTAATGTGCATCCCCACTCCCCATTTCAACATACTCAGTGACTGTGTGTGTGTGTGTGTGTGTGTGTGTGTGTGTGTGTGTGTGTGTGTTGGGGGTTTACTACACTGAACTGCTCATATTGCACAGAATTAAGGCCAGTCAGTGCTTATGAGGTAAACACTGTGGGTCTAGGAACAGCAGTCGACAGCTAGTCAATTCAGATGTAATAGTTCAACACTAATCCCAATATTACTCCACTACAGGCGTCAAGTAAGGTTGGAAGGGGGTTTTCACGCATTTTGTAACACACAACATAGCATTGGAAAGCTACAATATACTATCCACTGTCCATCTGATTGTCTAACGCAGGGCGTCTGTAGCTTGAGCAAACATTCGGGGCTGTAGCCCAGACATGAAAATAATTTTTAACAGGGGTCAGGGGGTTTTTCCCCTGGGATTTTTTAAAAAAAAGGGGGTGTTAAAATGAAAATTTAACACAGTTCATGACCAGCTGCTTAACATGTTGAATGCCGAGCTGTGAATGTTTGACAAGGACCAAGGAATGGGAGGACTCAGATGCAGAGAGTAGCGTAGTTCAAACTAATTTATTTGTGAAAAAAAAGTCATAACAAAAATTCGCTCCAGATGGAGGAAGAACAGGATCTGTAAGAAAACTGAAATTCTCTCCTTAAAAACTGGAGGCTGTTTTCTATGGCTAAAGCGCAAAGAACAAAAAACACTCCTAAAGGGTTGGAGGCTATAACAATGAGCTTCTCCTATAACGATTAACTTCTGTTAATCGTTATAGGATTAACTTCTGTTAATCGTTATAGGCCCAGCTGCGGAGCGCCTGCAGCCCGCGTCCCGCCGAGAGATCACGGCACCGATCCTCCCGTGGCGGCCGCTTCCAGCGGTGTTTCGGGCTCGCCGGGACCCAGTTTGGTGGCCTGCTCGGGAGGATCGGTGCCGTGATCTCTCGGCTGGACGCCGGCTGCAGGCGCTCCGCAGCTGGGCCGCGGCTCCGTTTCAGCTGCGGGGCGCCTGTGGCATGGTGTCCTGCCGAGAGATCACGGCGCCGGTCCTCCCGAGCGGGTCGTCGGGCTGGGTCCTGGTGGGCCTGGGGTGCCGCTGGAGGCGGCCGTCATCCAGAAGCAACTCCTGGAGAAGGCGGTGATTTAATTTTTTTATTTTATTTAGTCAGGGACCATGTGCAAAGTACATTAATTACAAAGGAAAGAGATGACCTGCACCAGATTGTAGCTTAGAAGCTAATTTCCATCTGCAGTCCCATCTGCATGTCACAGACAGCGCCTGTCCATCTGTCTCCACGTCACTGTCGTCCAGAATCTCAACGCTGATAGGCTGTCTGGCGCGAATATTTCGCCAAAGTTGGATTTTTTGAACTCGCGCGAATCGCATATTTTCACTCGCGCGGCGGCCACCGCATCACCGCTCCTCACCGCGCCGCCTCACCGCACCGCCTCACCGCTCCTCACCGCACCGCCTCACCGCACCGCCTCACCGCTCCTCACCGCACCGCCTCACCGCTCCTCACCGCGCCGCCTCACCGCACTGCCTCACCGCTCCTCACCGCGCCGCCGCGCCGCCTCGCCTCACCGCTCCTCACCGCGCCGCCTCACCGCACTGCCTCACCGCTCCTCACCGCGCCGCCGCGCCGCCTCGCCTCACCGCTCCTCACCGCACCGCCTCACCGCACCGCCTCACCGCTCCTCACCGCGCCTCAGAATCCTGCGGTCTGAGCTGGTTACAAAGTTGCATGATGACAGCAGCGCCGCGGTAGTCTATCACCGCTCAAAGTGTGGTCCCGTGACGGAGCTCTCCTTCTTTTTCTTCTTCTTCGTTCTTCTTCTTATTATTATTATACATATTTTTCTTTATGTCAGTCCAGAGAGATTCGGGGCTGAAGCCCGGAGATTCGGGGCTTCAGCCCCGAATGACCAGGTCTCTCGACGCGCATGGTCTAACGCTAACGTTAGCTGCTGACCAAGTTGCAGTTGGTATCAGTTGCTACCTAACAACTCAGTGTGGACTGAAATTTTACTCCTATTGGCTTTTACAATTTTTATCTTCAATCACTTGTTTCAACTTTATGTTGTTCAAACATGTCATGTTTTAATCAGTTTCATCGCCAAGCAATTGTAGCTACTATAGTTATACTCTTCTGTTAACCTACAGCGGTCGATAGCTGTTAACGATTTCAGTATCTTTGCTCCTACTCAACTCTCTGGTAATATGATAATATGCTGTTTACAAAATACAAACAATAGCACGGTAATGTTAAATCTTACTTGTGAAAAGTTATCCCTTGTTTCTTCATCTCTACCGTTCTCGTTTGAGCAGGAGTACGCAGCGCACCAGCCGGCATCCTGTCAGTGTCTCTGGTGTGGTCTCTCAACGTTCACCACTCCAAGATGGCGGCCGTTTTTCTTGCGTCTCAGCAGCCAATGCTCAGTCTAGTGTTCTATGTCTATGGGTGAGAGGAGTTGTCCATGATAGATGTCAGCTTAGCTAACATCCTCCTCTCATCCACATCGTCGATGGAGTCCAGGGGACAGTCCAGGACTGATGATTTAATGATGCTTTAGCTGTGGTGTTTCCGGGAAGCCGGCATTTGCTTCCACCTGCGTTGCTTTCAAAGGACTTGAGGTTAACGGCGAAACTGGCGAAGCTTTTGTTTACTTGCTCAGATTTGGAATACATATATTTCAGTACATAGATGCAGATGAACGCTGTAAACATGATGAAAGACACAATATGATTGCACAAACTAACTCTAACATAGGGCTGTCGCGATAACCGCAAAATGCAATCACCGCGGTGCGTGTCCAGGCCACCGCCACCACCGCCCACTGCACGCCCGCTTGCACGCGCAGAACAACTCGAGAAACTGAACGAGTTTTTAAGACTGCACAGTAGATACAAAGCGACTGACAGAACTGATACTTTTTAAAGCCAGCACAGTAATAATGATACATTGTATATTCCCCTCAAGGCAGGAGAAACACATTAACACAGCGAGGTGCCCCGTTTCTGTCGCCATCTTTGCATATAGGCACCGCACACGCACACACGTCTGCATGCTACTCGTTGTGGTCTCATTCTCCCTCGGCAGCTGATATTACAAGAATATGCCTACTCAGTGTCGTAGCAATAGAAGTTAAAATAAAATGCAGTGGCCTACCTTTATCTCGGCTTTACTCCTCTGCCTAGTCCGGACACTTTATGGCTTTGAATCTTCCCTTATTATCCATGTTTAACGTTGTAAATGCGAACGTCTAATATCAACAATAAACCACAGAACCACAGCTTGGTGAGCACATTTGCTGTTGGGAAATACCTGATCATTTCAACAAAACTGTGTAGGTGAAACTATTAAAAAAAAAAAAAGTTTAAAAAATGTGCCGGGGTTGGTTGGTCGGCGGCAGTCTGTTAAAAAAAAACTGTATCCCGGACACGTGAGCTCAACTGCTGCCCTGATCTGCTTCGTTTTTCTCCGTCATTACCTAAAGAAACGTGCACAGGTCTGCAACAATGTTGATATTTGCCATGTGGCACTGGCAACAATGCAGAACTGGGGTATGCGCTGCTTGATCTCCGCTATGTTGGTCTGTGAGCGAGTAAATGACAGGCAAAGCAAAGTGAAATGTCAGAATCGCTGGGAAAAAGCCGGATTATGCGCTCGATTTTCATCTAACATTGCATGTCGTGGAAAGTAGCCTAATGAACAACAATGCTATATCACCGCATACCGCGCTGTTGAGCGGCTATGAGTCACCGCGGTGGGAATTCCCTCACCGCGACAGCCCTACTCTAACATATCTGTAACCCTCAGGACTTCTGTACGGCAGAGCTTCCTTTGGTTCCTGTCAACCTCTCCAGAGGTGCGTTTGCTGATGGCAGAAGGACTATATGACCTCTGGTTGGGACCCTGGTCAGTTCCACAACCCTTGGCTTGGTGTCCAATGTGACGGCTCCCCCCAGCTGGCCCGCTGTATTCTCAGCTCTCTGACTTCTTGTGCCAGAGGGACAGTCCTGTGTGGAGGCAGCCCAGGCAGCTGGTTTTATCTGTGAACCTGCATACTTTCACTTCAGCAACAACAAAGGTATGCAAGCCCAAAATAGTGATAGTAATGTCTCATTTGAACTTTATCTTAATTTAGTTTTACACAGAACAGGGATCAGCAAAATAAATACATATATATATATTCAAAATTAGAGAGGGCTGGCTACATTTGAATGAATTTTGTGTTCAAATGATTCACTTTATGTTGGCCAATGTGGCAAAAAAAAATCACATCATAATCTTATTCATGATATCCAAAAGCTGAGATGACATCTCGTCAATGTCGAATGAATTATAGAGAGTAATGTAAAATTAAATTCTGCTTTTGACAGACGGGATTATGAAAACTTGGAGAAGGATATTGAGCTTAAAATTGCTTCAGTGCTCCTTAAGTTGGAACACATCTTTCTTGTGTCTAATGCAGCTGTAGATGAGCTTTTACAGGAGTTAAACTTTTTGATTGGTTCTCTTTCTCTGCAAATTACCCAAAAAACTATGAGCCAAGTATTACAAGACGATGGATGCCAGTTTGACCCGTCAGCTGTTGAAAAGCTAGCCAGTGCACTCTGTGAGACAAACCCTGTTTAAAAAAAAGCAATTGGAGATAAAGGTCCACTTTCCAGTGCTTGGAGGCGAAAAGCTTACTATAAGAGCCACTTTAATGTAGTGGAACCAGCGGAATATATACTTGACCGAAAGAATCTTTAGTCCTCAGGGCAGGTTGGCATTCAGGAAGATCAGATGCCTCAGCTGGATGGGCTGATGCGATTTCGCCTCTCCGTGAGTATCTGCCCTGTTTTGGAGAAGATTCTCTCAGAAGGAACTGATGTGGCAACAATACATAGTCTCGCCTCCATCAGCTTCACCAGGCGTGGAAAGACTGAGGCCTTGGCCTGCCACCAGCTCAGTGGGTCTTCTGCTCTCTGGATGAGGGGCTCCTCAAGGTAGCTCCTCACCTCCATTACAGCATCAGCTTTCGGATTTCTCCGTGAAGCATCAAAAAGCCTCCAAACGGCAGAGGTTTGCTGCTCCTCCTCCACTTGGCCCTCTAATGGTGGAGCTGGCTGGCTGCTGGGGGGGCATTTTGCTGCTGCTGCTGCACTAATCCTCTGAAGAGCTTCATCAATAGCTCTACCATCACTGAAGGCAAGTTTTTTAAACCTTTTTAAATCCAATAAGGTCGTTTCTGAAAGGACAGTGTTGTACTCCATCCGCAGAAATGTGCGGTCCATGGCTGAACAAAGAGCTGCAACTAATTCCTTCACTTTCTGCACAGTTACTGTCTGTTGGTACTCGGCTGTCACCCCCCTGCAGACCTTTGCAAAGCAGGAGCATTTTCGAGGCTGTGACATAGTTGAAGGAGAGAAAACAGGAACTTTTAAGGCAAGGCAATTTTATTTAGAGAGCACAATTCATACACAAGGCAATTCAAAGTGCTTCACAGCTACATAAAATCACAAGAAGGCAACAAAATCATAAAAAAGAAATAAAAAATAAAATAAAGAAATTAAAAACCCATTAAAATAATCATTAATTAATTAAAAAGTGAAGAGTGCAGATAAAATACTTTCAGGTGTCATATGCACAGCTAAACAGAACTGTTTTCAGCCTGGATTTAAACATTGTCAGAGCTGAGGCCTGTCTCACATCTTCTGGAAGACTGTTCCAGATGTTAGGAGCATAAAACTGAAACGCAGCCTCACCTTGTTTAGTCCTGACTCTGGGCACCAGCAGGAGACCCCTCCCTGAGGCAGGAGACCCCTCCCTGGGGCAGGAGACCCCTCCCTGGGGCAGGAGACCCCTCCCTGAGGCAGGAGACCCCTCCCTGAGGCAGGAGACCACTCTCTGGGGCAGGAGACCCCTCCCTGAGGCAGGAGACCCCTCCCTGAGGCAGGAGACCCCTCCCTGGGGCAGCAGACCCCTCCCTGAGGTTCTCAGAGCCCGAGTTGGTTCATATGGCTCTAACATGTCAGAGATGTACTTTGGCGCTTGACCGTGAAGAGACTTGTACACAAGCAGAGCTGTTTTAAAGTCTATTCTCTGAGCGACAGGAAGCCAGTGCAGAGACCTGAGCACTGGACTAATATGGTGGTATTTCCTGGTTCTAGTCAGGACTCGAGCAGCAGCGTTCTGGATGTACTGCAGCTGTCTTACAGCCCGTTTAGAGAGCCCAGTGAGCAGGCCGTTACAGTAGTCTAACCTGCTGGAGACAAACGCATGGATCAGTCTCTCTAAGTCTGCTTTAGACACTATTCCTTTGATTCTGCCAATGTTTTTTAGATGGTAAAAAGCTGCTGATGTTACAGATTTAATGTGGCTGTTAAAGTTCAGGTCTGAGTCCAATATTACCCTGAGATTTCTAACCTGATAGTTAGGTTTTAGAGAGAGAGTCTCAAGGTGACTGATAACACTTTCTCTTTGTTTCTGTGGGCCACAGACAATGATTTCAGTTTTGTCTGAGTTTAGCTGGAGGAAATTGTTTTGCATCCACACACTGATCTGTTCGATGCAGCGACTGTTTGTTTTAGAATTTAGTTTTTTAAAAGTATGTGACATATTATACGTGATACATTATACTGTATGTGTTGTGTTTGCAATGTATAATCAGTCGCTATGCTGGCCAATCATAAGAAAGCTCTGTCGTAACCCGAGCTGGGACTGACCACTGAAAGTGAAACCAAAGCAGCGAATGGAAAAAAACTGGGTTAAAACTGAAAAAAACTCAGATTCACTACAAAGAGGCGATGCTTGTGCGCATGACCCATCACAGTTCAGGCTCCATTTTGAGTGCACAGCAGCAGGAGGAAACCTGAGCTCAGAATCAGGTGAGTGTGAACAACTTTTTCTTTTATCTTTTTTAGTATTTTTGTTGGGCTTTTAATGCCTTTAATGTTAGGACAGAGACAGGAAGCAGGGGGCAGAGGGAGGGGAAAGACACGCAGCACAGGGCCGCTCGGTGCGGGAGTCGAACCGGGGCTGATGTGTTTTAATCAGGACTTCAGAGCAGCTTTGGCAGCAGTAACTCCTCTGTAAATCCAAACTCCACAAAGTGTGGGAGAAGGATGTCATGACATGCTCATGACTTCTGGCCTAGTTACATCCTGTGCCTTGTTGACTGGTTCAGAATATTGTTGATAGTTAGAATGAGCGTGTTTATGATAAACTGCGAAAGCTAGGCGCCTCCAGAGAGGGCCACGTACACTTGTTATGATAAAACGGTATAAAAGGGGTGTCACAAAATGAAGACGGTGGACATTTTGTACATTCTGTATGCACGTTTTGCTGTGACGGTTTGTTCAATAAACTCCCCAATGGACGGCTGACCAACGCGGGATTCGACTCTAATTTCTCCACAACATAATGGTGACCCCGAATTCGTGAGAGTTTGCATCTGGATCCCAACGGAGCGTGTCCTCTGTGCCCCGACAACCGACATCAGCTGTAACAAGCCGGCAGGTGGGATTTTGTTCCTACCATTACGCAGTTGATCTCGGTTAGTGGAGCACAGCTGACGGCTTCTTCCGGCTTCCCCAAATTTAAAAGAACACAGGAGAGAGACGGATCTTGCACACGGTAAGCTCTTCCATTGTTACCTCTGCGCAGGGGGGCTGTTGAAATTGTTGAAATTGTGGGCCAAGGGGAGCCAAGTGTTTTAATTGAGATAAAATTGGGTAAACAGCAGCTGATGTGAGTTGTAAAGCAGACAGCTGTGAGCAGCTGGTCGGGCTATTGTGTTGTTGTATTTTTTTTTGTTGGTAATTAAGAAGGACTATAGTCGCTGCGCTCCGGCCAATTGTGAATCGGATGAATTCAAACTGGATTAATTAATAGCTGTAAAGAAGCGGGTAGGTCGTTGAGCGACCACCAATAGTACCTCTTGCGTTCTATCAGCCATCCTTCAATGCATGGGGGGGAGGAACACTGACGGGAGTACGGGGTACACTAGACGCATTAAACATACGTGAAAACTATTTTCACTAGTCAAGGAGTAAAACGAATACTGATAATTGATTGACTGGCGAACATTAAAGTTCAACGATTGAATCAATCAGGCTTTCAAAAAAACTCTGAAATGAAAAAATCCAGTTCTATGAGGAGCACATTTTAAGTATATATGTTTATATCATTTTATATATCTGCCTAGAACTCTTTGGAGTTATCCGAGACCTCAGTATAAAGACATTTTGAGAAGAAAATTCAAATTCGTTTATGAAATTGGCCACAGAAGATTATTATTGAGAGGTCACAGCGAAGCTGGTAAAGTACACGTCAGCATCTGTTGCTTTGGTCAGAGACCATATCACAAGGCTTGTAGGGAAAACACATTTTGTATTCCATATATTGCCGACACCAACATCTCCTGAAAAATTAAAAGTCTAAATGAAAGAAATTGATCATTTAAAAATGTGAAGATTTGAACGGTGACTGACACAAAACTTTGATCGACCGACTTGGTGATCGACTGACTTGAGTGTGTGGGACCGGTCTCTGTTGTCTGTCAATGTGTGTGTGAAATCTGATGTTTGTGTGAATCAAGAAAGAGAAGAAAAGAAAAAAGGTTCTGACTCATATCATCCCTTGACTTTTGAGTATTCGTAGTATTTTAATTTACACTCAAATTTGCTTCATTATTATAACTGGCTTTATGGTCATAATTTGCTTCATTGGTATAATCTGCTTAATTGTGATAGTTGCCGCATTAATAACTTGGGGAAATAAGGTGTTGTTGCAGAAATGTGCTGTTATTTTTAAACGCTGTGGGTTTCTTTCTTTAAGACTTTATATTTTCGTTGAGTGCATCTTGTTATTATTGAATACTGCGGTGATTGGTGTTAAGTTTCTAAAGTTCTATTCTTAACAGGCGAGTGAAGGTGTTTTGGCTTTCAGGGGGACAGAGGGTGCTGCGCGTTCACGAGGCTGGTGCTCTGTCCTTGACAGTTCTCTGCTGCTTCAAATGTTCGTGTGTGATCACATTTTCTTTCCTTGTGTCTTCCAGGGGCAATTTATGGTTGAACTGTAATAATTATTAGTTTTCTTTAGGTAATGTGCTAATTGCGGAGTTGTTATCAGTCGAGTAATGAGGGTTTCGCAATTCTAGAGGAGAGTTTCTGTCTCTAGTCAAGTTGAATGTGACATTCCTGATAAAGAAAGTTTTTCGCTTATGCATTGTTTCTGTATCTTTTGATTTGTAGTTTCCCGGTCCACAGCGTGTTAAATTGTATTTCTTTCTCTTTCTTAACAAATGCCATTTCGAGGTGAAGAATAGTGCAACTGTTATTTCTGTGTTAAATTGTATTTCTTCTCTGTCCAGCTGAAAGTTTGTATTTCCTCCTTTTTCTTAACTTGTTACAAAGTGTGACAAACGCCATTTTGAGTTTGGGTGTGGTTCAATTGTTATGTCTGGTTCAATTGTTATGATTGGGAGGAGTTAATAACAGCCTGGGAGGTAGACTATGTGGGATGATTTTCTTTCATTTTAGTTTATTTCTTTATTAAATTACTGATAAGTGATTTCAGGGGGGACTATGTGGGAGAAGGATGTCATGACATGTTCATGACTTTTGGCCTAGTTACATCCTGTGCCTTGTTGACTGGTTCAGAATATTGTTGATAGTTAGAATGAGCGTGTTTATGATAAACTGCGAAAGCTAGGCGCCTCCAGAGAGGGCCACGTACACTTGTTATGATAAAACGGTATAAAAGGGGTGTCACAAAATGAAGACGGTGGACATTTTGTACATTCTGTATGCACGTTTGCTGTGACGGTTTGTTCAATAAACTCCCCAATGGACGGCTGACCAACGCGGGATTCGACTCTAATTTCTCCACAACAAAAGCTGCAGACAGCTGATCAGCTGGGTCAGCACAAACTGAGTCTGACGGCTCGGAGGAAAGAAATGACGTCTCCTTTCTCTAAAAGTTCTTTCTGACATGGAACAGAAAGAAAAGCAGGAGGTAAAAGCTTGTTTCAGTTTGGCTGTGAGACCTGAACAGACGTGTTTGTCTTCATTCCTTTCTTCTCTCAGACTGACTGAAGTCCAGAAGATGGACAGAGCAGAGTCTGCAGCATCCAGCGGTCGCTCTGCCAACAGGAACCCATCCAGACCTCCAGAACCATCAGACACAAAGTAAGAGAACTGCTCATGGGGGGGGGGGGCAGCTTCTTATCTGGGATATCACCATGGCAACGTATACTGGCAACCCAAACAGGGTGTGAAGCAGGTTGGAAATATTCAAGGTGACTTTAACCTTATTTTTAGGTGATCTAGCTTAACTCACCCTAACAGCGGAGATGTTGTTGAGCTGTAGTAGGATGCTGGTTATCAGCCCAGGTTTTCTGACTGAATATGAGCGTGTTCATGTTCATGAGGAGGTGGCATCAGCTGACCAATCAGAACCTATCATTCTGTCAGCAGCAGCAGCTGCTGTGAAAGCTGGAAGGAAAGAAGGCAAAAAGGAAAAAGAATGCCAGCAGGAGGAGATGTGATCTGTGTGTGATGGTGCATTTTATTAAGGCAAGGCAAGGCAAGGCAATTTTATTTATAGAGCACAATTCATACACAGGGCAATTCAAAGTGCTTTACAGCTACATAAAATCACAAGAAGGCAATAAAACCATTAAAAAGGAATAAAAAAAATAAAAGAAAGAAATTAAAAAAGAAAGAAATTTAAAACCCATTAAAATAATCATTAAGTAATTAAAAAGTGAAGAGTGCAGATAAAATACTTTCAGGTGTCATATGCACAGCTAAACAGAACTGTTTTCAGCCTGGATTTAAACATTGTCAGAGTTGAGGCCTGTCTCACATCTTCTGGAAGACTGTTCCAGATTTTAGGGGCATAAAACTGAAACGCAGCCTCACCTTGTTTAGTCCTGACTCTGGGCACCAGCAGGAGACCCCTCCCTGAGGCAGGAGACCCCTCCCTGGGGCAGGAGACCCCTCCCTGAGGCAGGAGACCCCTCCCTGAGGCAGGAGACCCCTCCCTGAGGCAGCAGACCCCTCCCTGAGGCAGGAGACCCCTCCCTGGGGCAGGAGACCCCTCCCTGAGGTTCTCAGAGCCCGAGTTGGTTCATGTGGCTCTAACATGTCAGAGATGTACTTTGGCGCTTGACCGTGAAGAGACTTGTACACAAGCAGAGCTGTTTTAAAGTCTATTCTCTGAGCGACAGGAAGCCAGTGCAGAGACCTGAGCACTGGACTAATATGGTCGTATTTCCTGGTTCTAGTCAGGACTCGAGCAGCAGCGTTCTGGATGTACTGCAGCTGTCTTACAGCCCGTTTAGAGCCCAGTGAGCAGGCCGTTAAAGCAGTCTAACCTGCTGGAGACAAACGCATGGATCAGTCTCTCTAAGTCTGGTTTAGACACTATTCCTTTGATTCTGCCAATGTTTTTTAGATGGTAAAAAGCTGCTGATGTTACAGATTTAATGTGGCTGTTAAAGTTCAGGTCTGAGTCCAATATTACCCCGAGATTTCTAACCTGATAGTTAGGTTTTAGAGAGAGAGTCTCAAGGTGACTGATAACACTTTCTCTTTGTTTCTGTGGGCCACAGACAATGATTTCAGTTTTGTCTGAGTTTAGCTGGAGGAAATTGTTTTGCATCCACACACTGATCTGTTCCATGCAGCGACTGTTTGTTTTAGAATTTAGTTTTTTAAAAGTATGTGACATATTATACGTGATGCATTATACTGTATGTGTTGTGTTTGCAATGTATAATCAGTCGCTATGCTGGCCAATCATAAGAAAGCTCTGTTGTAACCCGAGCTGGGACTGACCACTCAAAGTGAAACCAAAGCAGCGAATGGAAAAAAACTGGGTTAAAACTGAAAAAAACTCTGATTCACTACAAAGAGGCGATGCTTGTGCGCATGACCCGTCACAGTTCAGGCTCCATTTTGAGTGCACAGCAGCAGGAGGACACCTGAGCTCAGAATCAGGTGAGTGTGAACAACTTTTTCTTTTATCTTTTTTAGTATTTTTCTTGGGCTTTTTATGCCTTTAATGTTAGGACAGAGACAGGAAGCAGGGGGCAGAGGGAGGGGAAAGACACGCAGCACAGGGCCGCTCGGTGCGGGAGTCGAACTGGGGCTGATGTGTTTTAATCAGGACTTCAGAGCAGCTTTGGCAGCAGTAACTCATCTGTAAATCCAAACTCCACAAAGCTGCAGACAGCTGATCAGCTGGGTCAGCACAAACTGAGTCTGACGGCTCGGAGGAAAGAAATGACGTCTCCTTTCTCTAAAAGTTCTTTCTGACATGGAACAGAAAGAAAAGCAGGAGGTAAAAGCTTGTTTCAGTTTGGCTGTGAGACCTGAACAGACGTGTTTGTCTTCATTCTTTTCTTCTCTCAGACTGACTGAAGTCCAGAAGATGGACAGAGCAGAGTCTGCAGCATCCAGCGGTCGCTCTACCAACAGGAACCCATCCAGACCTCCAGAACCATCAGACACAAAGTAAGAGAACTGCTCATGGGGGGGGGGCAGCTTCTTATCTGGGATATCACCATGGCAACGTATACTGGCAACCCAAACAGGGTGTGAAGCAGGTTGGAAATATTCAGGCTGACTTTAACCTTATTTTTAGGTGATCTGGCTTAACTCACCCTAACAGCGGAGATGTTGTTGAGCTGTAGTAGGATGCTGGTTATCAGCCCAGGTTTTCTGACTGAATATGAGCGTGTTCATGTTCATGAGGAGGTGGCATCAGCTGACCAATCAGAACCTATCATTCTGTCAGCAGCAGCAGCTGCTGTGAAAGCTGGAAGGAAAGAAGGCAAAAAGGAAAAAGAATGCCAGCAGGAGGAGATGTGATCTGTATATGATGGTGTATTTTATTAAGGCAAGGCAAGGCAAGGCAATTTTATTTATAGAGCACAATTCATACACAGGGCAATTCAAAGTGCTTTACAGCTACATAAAATCACAAGAAGGCAATAAAACCATTAAAAAGGAATAAAAAAAATAAAAGAAAGAAATTAAAAATGAAAGAAATTTAAAACCCATTAAAATAATCATTAAGTAATTAAAAAGCAAAGAGTGCAGATAAAATACTTTCAGGTGTCATATGCACAGCTAAACAGAACTGTTTTCAGCCTGGATTTAAACATTCTCAGAGCTGAGGCCTGTCTCACATCTTCTGGAAGACTGTTCCAGATGTTAGGAGCATAAAACTGAAACGCAGCCTCACCTTGTTTAGTCCTGACTCTGGGCACCAGCAGGAGACCCCTCCCTGAGGCAGGAGACCCCTCCCTGGGGCAGGAGACCCCTCCCTGAGGCAGGAGACCCCTCCCTGAGGCAGGAGACCCCTCCCTGAGGCAGGAGACCCCTCCCTGAGGCAGGAGACCCCTCCCTGGGGCAGGAGACCCCTCCCTGAGGTTCTCAGAGCCCGAGTTGGTTCATATGGCTCTAACATGGCAGAGATGTACTTTGGCGCTTGACCGTGAAGAGACTTGTACACAAGCAGAGCTGTTTTAAAGTCTATTCTCTGAGCGACAGGAAGCCAGTGCAGAGACCTGAGCACTGGACTAATATGGTCGTATTTCCTGGTTCTGGTCAGGACTCGAGCAGCAGCGTTCTGGATGTACTGCAGCTGTCTTACAGCCCGTTTAGAGCCCAGTGAGCAGGCCGTTACAGTAGTCTAACCTGCTGGAGACAAACGCATGGATCAGTCTCTCTAAGTCTGGTTTAGACACTATTCCTTTGATTCTGCCAATGTTTTTTAGATGGTAAAAAGCTGCTGATGTTACAGATTTAATGTGGCTGTTAAAGTTCAGGTCTGAGTCCAATATTACCCAGAGATTTCTAACCTGATAGTTAGGGTTTAGAGAGAGAGTCTCAAGGTGACTGATAACACTTTCTCTTTGTTTCTGTGGGCCACACACAATGATTTCAGTTTTGTCTGAGTTTAGCTGGAGGAAATTGTTTTGCATCCACACACTGATCTGTTCCATGCAGTGACTGTTTGTTTTAGAATTTAGTTTTTTAAAAGTATGTGACATATTATACGTGATGCATTATACTGTATGTGTTGTGTTTGCAATGTATAATCAGTCGCTATGCTGGCCAATCATAAGAAAGCTCTGTCGTAACCCGAGCTGGGACTGACCACTCAAAGTGAAACCAAAGCAGCGAATGGAAAAACACTGGGTTAAAACTGAAAAAAACTCTGATTCACTACAAAGAGGCGATGCTTGTGCGCATGACCCGTCACAGTTCAGGCTCCATTTTGAGTGCACAGCAGCAGGAGGAAACCTGAGCTCAGAATCAGGTGAGTGTGAACAACTTTTTCTTTTATCTTTTTTAGTATTTTTGTTGGGCTTTTAATGCCTTTAATGTTAGGACAGAGACAGGAAGCAGGGGGCAGAGGGAGGGGAAAGACACGCAGCACAGGGCCGCTCGGTGCGGGAGTCGAACCGGGGCTGATGTGTTTTAATCAGGACTTCAGAGCAGCTTTGGCAGCAGTAACTCATCTGTAAATCCAAACTCCACAAAGCTGCAGACAGCTGATCAGCTGGGTCATCACAAACTGAGTCTGACGGCTCGGAGGAAAGAAATGACGTCTCGTTTCTCTAAAAGTTCTTTCTGACATGGAACAGAAAGAAAAGCAGGAGGTAAAAGCTTGTTTCAGTTTGGCTGTGAGACCTGAACAGACGTGTTTGTCTTCATTCTTTTCTTCTCTCAGACTGACTGAAGTCCAGAAGATGGACAGAGCAGAGTCTGCAGCATCCAGCGGTCGCTCTACCAACAGGAACCCACCCAGACCTCCAGAACCATCAGACACAAAGTAAGAGAACTGCTCATGGGGGGGGGGGGCAGCTTCTTATCTGGGATATCACCATGGCAACGTATACTGGCAACCCAAACAGGGTGTGAAGCAGGTTGGAAATATTCAGGCTGACTTTAACCTTATTTTTAGGTGATCTAGCTTAACTCACCCTAACAGCGGAGATGTTGTTGAGCTGTAGCAGGATGCTGGTTATCAGCCCAGGTTTTCTGACTCTGAATATGAGCGTGTTCATGTTCATGAGGAGGTGGCATCAGCTGACCAATCAGAACCTCTAATTCTGTCAGAGTGAAAAGCAGCAGCAGCAGCTGTGAAAGCTGGAAGGAAAGAAGGCAAAAAGGAAAAAGAATGCCAGCAGGAGGAGATGTGATCTGTGTGTGATGGTGCATTTTATTAAGGCAAGGCAAGGCAAGGCAATTTTATTTATAGAGCACAATTCATACACAGGGCAATTCAAAGTGCTTTACAGCTACATAAAATCACAAGAAGGCAATAAAACCATTAAAAAGGAATAAAAAAATAAAAGAAAGAAATTAAAAATGAAAGAATATTTAAAACCCATTAAAATAATCATTAATTAATTAAAAAGTGAAGAGTGCAGATAAAATACTTTCAGGTGTCATATGCACAGCTAAACAGAACTGTTTTCAGCCTGGATTTAAACATTGTCAGAGTTGAGGCCTGTCTCACATCTTCTGGAAGACTGTTCCAGATTTTAGGAGCATAAAACTGAAACGCAGCCTCACCTTGTTTAGTCCTGACTCTGGGCACCAGCAGGAGACCCCTCCCTGGAGCAGCAGACCCCTCCCTGAGGCAGGAGACCCCTCCCTGAGGCAGGAGACCCCTCCCTGAGGCAGCAGACCCCTCCCTGAGGTTCTCAGAGCCCGAGTTGGTTCATATGGCTCTAACATGTCAGAGATGTACTTTGGCGCTTGACCGTGAAGAGACTTGTACACAAGCAGAGCTGTTTTAAAGTCTATTCTCTGAGTGACAGGAAGCCAGTGCAGAGACCTGAGCACTGGACTAATATGGTCGTATTTCCTGGTTCTAGTCAGGACTCGAGCAGCAGCGTTCTGGATGTACTGCAGCTGTCTTACAGCCCGTTTAGAGCCCAGTGAGCAGGCCGTTACAGCAGTCTAACCTGCTGGAGACAAACGCATGGATCAGTCTCTCTAAGTCTGCTTTAGACACTATTCCTTTGATTCTGGCAATGTTTTTTAGATGGTAAAAAGCTGCTGATGTTACAGATTTAATGTGGCTGTTAAAGTTCAGGTCTGAGTCCAATATTACCCCGAGATTTCTAACTTGATAGTTAGGTTTTAGAGAGAGAGTCTCAAGGTGACTGATAATATTAAAGCATGTGAGGAGGTTTCACACTTATTCTGTCAGACTGAATTCTGCCTGTTTTAAATGAACCAAGTAAAGAACAAACAGAAAAGAGATTGAAACAGTCAGAGGGCTTCCTGGAAATGTCTGAGTTCATTCTCTGTCTTCCAGCCTCTAAAATGCTTTTGAGTGGTTAAATGACTGCAGTTAGTTTTTAAAACCCTTTCTAAGATGTATGTGGATGTGAATATGAACATACAGACATCAGCTGATTTAGCTTCAGGAATTTGATACCCTGCACACTCATATAACGTACAGGTGTAGGAAAAGGCAGGGAAATCTGTTCTATTTCAGAGATTATTCTGATTAAACGTTGGTTTTTAATCTAAACAGGAACACGCTTTAGAGGAATCAATCCCTGTTTTAGGCTCAGAAACATTCACTGTGGCTGACACGTCTCTGATAAAGATGCTACTGAGGAGTCTCTTTTTGACTCCAGTCTGCTGGACAGAGACTCACCGTTATCGCACCGGCGGCCATTTTATTGGATCATTCTGTCAGTGAAGTGAATATTTTTCTGTGTATGTGCATATGAATAACAGCATGTCTGTGTTTGCAGAGGTCAGCACCACAGACAGAGAGCAGAGTCTCCAACATCCGACTGTCTGTCTCTGAAGAGTGACCGGTCCATAGGAATACGTCCAGACCTCAGTGATGAAGCTGGACCCTCAGGCACAAAGTAAGACAACTGAAACACAGATTTCAAGACTTTTCATGATGTCTCTCTTACAAAAAGAGCTACCAAAGCTACCAAAGCGAATTCTCAAGCGAAGCTTCTCCAGCTACCTCCGCTACCAGGCAGCGTAGGTCGCCCTTGGTGTACACGCAGCATTAGGACGATTTTAGAGACACCAATTAACTTAACATGCATGTTTTTGGACGGTGGGAGGAAGCCGGAGTAGAATAAATATATGAATGAAGGATTAAATGATTAAAACAAATCAAAGATGAAATGTCAGAGTAAATAAACAGGGGTCTTAACACAAAGTTAAAGGATAA
The DNA here is from genome assembly GCF_027942865.1 of Odontesthes bonariensis. NCBI lineage: Eukaryota > Metazoa > Chordata > Actinopteri > Atheriniformes > Atherinopsidae > Odontesthes > Odontesthes bonariensis. Next base: position 2,305,760 of record NC_134507.1, on the reverse strand, counting down.
GAGCGGTTTTTTGACATTGGGCCCTTGATTTCACATTATAACATGATGTTCTACTCACCCCTGCTTGTTGTTGAACATTTGGAGCTGTTCCGAAGATATTCGCGAGGCGTCTGGCTGCTCTCTTGAGATATTCGGCCATGAAACGGTTTCCTATGGGCAAGCTTATACAGGCACAAACTATGCTGTTTATAATTTATTAATTACTCTACACTAGCACTGATAACGTGGAGGTGCGTCGCTTACTTAAAAAAATCCGGTTTATTGTAACTTTGATTTTTTTGTCGTAAAGTGGGTGTTACTGACGTCCTCGTGGTGCTACTGCCACAGACAGCCCACAGACCTGCTGCCTATTTATTCATTCGGCTAAAATTCAAAATTAGTAACCCGGATTTTTTTAAGTAAGCGACGCACCTCCACGTTATCAGTGCTAGTGTAGAGTAATTAATAAATTATAAACAGCATAGTTTGTGCCTGTATAAGCTTGCCCATAGGAAACCGTTTCATGGCCGAATATCTCAAGAGAGCAGCCAGACGCCTCGCGAATATCTTCGGAACAGCTCCAAATGACCAACAACAAGCAGGGGTGAGTAGAACATCATGTTATAATGTGAAATCAAGGGCCCAATGTCAAAAAACCGCTCTTATCCTTTAACTGAATGCAGTTGGAAAGGAAAGCAGAAATATTAATATACAGGCTTCCCACGGGTCATGGAATTTCTGGAATATCATGGAATTTCATAAAAGTTTTTCCAGTCATGGAATTTGACCATTATGCATGCACAGTCATGGAATATCATGGCCCTTGTCTGCACAGTTGTGCAGAAGCAGAACTTGAGTATATTTTGTTGCTTACTTTTTTGTTTGGTGTATAACATTGTTTCTTACTGGTTATAACTACAACGCTTCACCAGAGATGGTTTGGTTTCGCGCTGTAATGTGCAACATTCTAGAACGCAATATCTTCGAGCCCACGGTCATCCTCCAGACCTCAGTGATGAAGCTGGACCCTCAGGCACAAAGTAAGACAACTGAAACAGAGATTTCAGGATCTTTCATGGTCTACTTTATTTCTGTTAAACTCAGCATTTATATCCAAACCAGCTCAATGTCCTGTTAACTAGGTTAGCACAGGCACTAACTTGCTGCCGTCTCCTGTTGCCATGACAACGAATGGGAGAACAGCAGTCAGTCTGGTGTCAAACCAAGGAGATGGTGGTGCACAATCTGATGTGGCAAAGCCAAAACTCTGGCTACAGAGCTGAGTTTCTGATCATTTTGGTTTGTGTTGGAAATCTAAACTCTACTTCCAGTTCAGGAGCAACATGGCCTCTGAACAGGACCACATGTCTGTCAGTGATGGTCTATTTTCTGCCTCTGACAGCTCAGGGGGTCACAGTGGATGGATGTGGAATGAAATGTGCTCATCTCAGAGTGTAGCTGCAGCCAGTGTTGTTAGAATCTATTTGATCAGCCCAGGTCTTTATCAATACACTTATTGGTTATCTGTAATTACTGAAGAGTTTTTTATTTCTTAATTCTAAAAGAGCAAATGTAGAATAGGATTAGGACTGATTTGAAATCTAATGAAATGTTTTCTGTAGAGCAGCAGCAGTAATATTCACACAGTGAAGTCAGCTCATAAACTGAGGATTGAACCAAATGTGAAATGTTGCTGCAGGAAGGGTTGAGTTTGTATTCACATCAAACAGCAGAGTTGATGCCAAATGGAGTTATTTTAAAAAGATTTTAGTGATGAAGACATGTGTTGCAGAGGGAGGAAGAGGAGTGGTGTTTGTGAGGAGCAGCAGTTGTCCTGCTGTGCTCTGTGTCAGGACGTCCTGAAGGATCCGGTCTCTGCCAGCTGTGGACACTGGTTCTGCAGACAGTGCATCACCTCATACTGGGACCAGTCTGCTCCCTCAGGAGGCTCATACTGGGACCAGTCTGCTCCCTCAGGAGGCTCCTCCTGTCCCCAGTGTGGAGAAAGATCCAGAGCTGCACCAGGTCAGATATTTCTGTTAACCCGTTTAAACGCACACACACATCAACATGTTCAAGATGCACAAACAATAATATTTGACCAAAAATATGAATCGCCATGACGACAAAGGTTTAAAAAGAGGAGGTTTAACTGCTGAAATGTGTCTGTTTTTATTTCAGTTGATGTTTTAGTTTCTTCAGACGCTGAGAATAAAAGTGTTAGTGGACAGTTGTTAGTTTTCAGCCCCCCTCAGGTTTCAGAAGGACTTCACACACAGCTTTGGGTCTGAATGGTTAACCTGCTGATTTAATGCAGACACATTGTGGTGTCAAACAGAACAACACAACATTTGTTAGGACCTGACTCACATGGACACAACAACAGAGACACACCATCAGTTCAAGCTAAAGAATCATTTTATTAACTCACATCAGACTGAATTAATACGCCAAATCAAAGCTTTATGTTCTGGGCTGTGGACATCAGTTAAATCAGAGCTGGATCATATTTCTGAGTGGAAGACATAAATGTAAATGCTGTAATGAGCAAATGGATCAGAAAATGAAACTAATCCAACACAATAACCAAGATAGCAGCACCTGTGGAGAAGAGCAGAGTAATCAGACTGAAATCAGGACTAAAGGAGCCAAAATAAGATGGAAGGAGCCACAGGTGTCCTAAATCACACAAATCAGCTCCCAGCAGAACAAACAGACACTCGCTAATACCACAACCAACCACAAGAGGACCCAGGGAGTCATCACAGAGGTCACCAGGAACATCATTTAAAGCTGATCTCCCAGTGAAATGGATCTGAGGTTTCTTCTGGAACACATGTCCTCTGTTCACTCTGCAGAAGGGAAAGCCAAACCCAAATGAATACATGTACTTTTCATATTTGATGGTTTCATGATGGCAGCAGCTGTCCCTGTATTCATTAACCAATCAGAATCCTGTTTGTTCACACAGTTTGGAGGCACTGGGTCTAAATTCAGACACAGAACACACATAAAGAAGAACAAATGGTGATGAATTGAATCTAATCTGTTTGTGTTTGGTCTCATTTGTTCTTTGGTCAGCAGATGTTGGTCTGCAGGAGGTTTTAGATGAACATAAGATGAGTCTGAGGAGGAGATGTGAACATGTGACTGAAGGAAGTGATGGAGCAGGAGGTGGAACCCTCCTCAGCACGATCTACACTGAGCTCTACATCACAGAGGGGCGGAGTGAAGAGGTTAATACCCAACATGAGGTGAGGCAGCTGGAGACGGCTTCCAAGATCCGCCATGACACTCCCATCAGGTGCCAGGACATCTTTAAAGCCTTAGCTGAGCAGCAGGGGGCCATCAGAGTGGTTCTGACCAACGGCGTCGCTGGTGTTGGAAAAACCTTCTCAGTGCTGAAGTTCACTCTGGACTGGGCCGAGGGCCTGGAGAACCAGGATGTCAGTGTGGTGATTCTGCTTTCCTTCAGGGAGCTGAACCTGATCAGAGAGGAGCAGCACAGTCTTCTCACGCTGCTCCATGTTTTCCATCCAACATTACAGCAGCTCCCAGCAGAGCAGCTGGCCGGCTGCACACTTCTGTTCATCCTGGACGGCCTGGATGAAAGCAGACTGTCTCTGGAGTTCAGCTGTCAGGTTGTGTCTGAGCTCACCCAGAAGTCATCAGTCAGCGTGCTGCTGACAAACCTCATCAGGGGGAACCTGCTTCCCTCGGCTCGCCTCTGGATAACCACACGGCCCGCAGCGGCCAATCAGATCCCTCCTGCGTGTGTCGCCAGGGTAACAGAAGTACGAGGCTTCACCGATGCCCAGAAGGAGGAGTACTTCAGGAGGAGGTTCAGAGATGAAGAGCGGTCCAGCAGAATCAGCTCCCACATCCGGGCATCCAGGAGCCTCCACATCATGTGTGGAATCCCAGTCTTCTGCTGGATCACTGCTACAGTTCTGGAGCACATGTTGACCCCCGAGCAGAGAGCAGAGCTGCCCAAGACCACCACTGACATGTACTCCCACTTCCTGCTGGTTCAGACACAGAGGAAGAAGAACAAGTACCACCAGGGACCTGAGGCGGGTCCACAGGGGCTGACGGAGGCTGATGGGGACGTTCTTCTGAAGCTGGGGAGGCTGGCGTTTGAACATCTGGAGAAAGGAAACATCATGTTCTACCAAGAAGACCTGGAGCAGTGTGGCCTGGATGTCCCAGAGGCATCGCTGTATTCAGGAGTTTGTACAGAGATCTTCAGAAGAGAGTGTGGGATCTTCCAGAAACCAGTTTACTGCTTTGTTCATCTGAGTGTTCAGGAGTTTCTGGCTGCAGTCTACATGATGCACTGCTACACCAACAGGAAGGTGGAGGTGCTGTGGAGCTTCCTGGGAGAAGACTACAGTTACTCATCTCTGAATCACTTCCTGAAGATAGTCATGGAGAAATCCCTGGACAGTAAAAATGGCCACCTGGACCTGTTTGTCCGCTTCCTTCATGGCCTCTCTGTGGAGTCCAACCAGAGACTCTTAGCAGGCCTGCTGGGTCAGACACAGAACAGTCCAGAAACCATCCAGGAAGTCATCAACAACCTGAAGATGATGAACACGGCTAACTTTTCTCCTGACAGAAGCATCAACATCTTCCACTGTCTGATGGAGATGAACGACCTCTCAGTCCATCAGGAGATCCAAGAGTTCCTGAAGTCAGAGGACAGATCAGAGGAGAGACTCTCTGAGATCCAGTGCTCAGCTCTGGCCTACGTGCTGCAGATGTCAGAGGAGGTTCTGGATGAGTTGGACCTGGAGGAGTACAACACAACAGAGGAGGGACAAAGGAGGCTGATTCCAGCTGTGAGGAACTGCAGAAATTTCCGGTGAGTTGATGTGTTCATTGACTTCATGAGTCAGTGTAGATTAGTAGCTTAGTTCCCTAAAAGCCGTTTCTGCACATGAACAGCAGAGATGTTCTGGAGAACCTGCAGACAGGTTCATCTGGACCTTTCCCACAGTTGCTGCTCACATGTGCTTCACAGCAGCAGACCTACTGTTGGAGGCAGGAAGCCAGCATTAACCTGCTGTTTCCACTGTTTCCCATGTAGGCCGGCTTTATGCCCACATGGCCGGTCCCCAACACAACCAGAAGCTAAGAAATCTGGCCAGTTTTTCAGATCGGCACATACAGAGTGTTTCCATGGCAACCTGACTCACAGGAGAGAATCTTGGACAGATTGGGCCAGTTCCCAGCTCACTGGAAATGATGCAACAGAAATCTGTGGGAATATGTTGGAACAAGTATTTTGGGGGTTTAAAGTTTTACTGAACTGGATCATTAAGAGCATTTGTCAGAATAAAAGTTTTTGTTGGTAAAATTGTGATGGTTGGATCAGCAGAAGGTTTTATAGGTGAGCGGCCTCAGTCGGGTCATTTCTTTGTTGGCTGTTGGAGGGATTGATTGTGAAAGCTTTGGCTCAACAGTCTCTGCCGTCATATCTTTTACTTCATCATGTGCCGCACATTTTCAATGGGAGACAGGTGTGGACTGCAGGCGGGCCAGTTTAGTTCCTGCACTCTGCTCCTATGAAGCCACGCTGCTGGCACACCTGCAGAATGTGGCCTGGCATCGTCTTGCTGAAATAAGCAGGACGTCCCTGAAAAAGCCGTGTTGCTCCTGTTTGGAGCTTTCAGCATTAATGGCGCCCTCACAGATGTGCAGGTTACCCACGCCATGGGCACCAACACAGCCCCACACCATCACAGATGCTGGCTTTGGAACTTTGCTCTGGTACAATCTGGATGCTCCTTTTCCTCTTTAGCCCGGAGGACACCACGTCCATGATTTCCACAAACGGTTTGAAATGTGGACTCAGACCACGGCACAGTACTGAATGCCGGCAGCTTTTATAGCTGCAGATTAGAGATATTAAGACATCCATCTGCAGTGAAACGCAGACGCCATCATCTGAGAAGACGGCGTGAACTGTGGCCTTTGCACAGAATGTAAATATACGAGGGGAAAGCTCAAAGCGTACAGCCTGCAGTGTTGGAGCTGATGTCTCCGGAGACATCATGATGTTGCTCTGTGGCAGCTTTCAGAGCCCTGGAGAAGCTAACTGGTGCTTAGAAGCTTCTTAGAGTGGATTCTTCCTGTATATGGGTGTGAACAGTCCCAGCTGACAGTGGTTAGCAAAGAGATCGTCTTTCAGCTGTAAATGTTCACTAAGCTGAACTTTTTATAAAGATTCTGGAGTCAAATGAAAGATGTAAGAATGTAAAAATGGTTTTCTGAACAAGACGTCCTTATTCTGACTTTGGGATCAGATCAAACATGTTTTCAGTCTGAATGTGACACCACATTTCCTTCTTTATCTGCAGATTAGAGAAAATAATGAAGAAAAGTCAGTTTAAAGGAGCTCAGGTCTGAGAGACTGAAGAGATTAATGATGTCGTGTCAAACAGGAAGATGAGATCAATCACAGATGTGAAGAACAGATGTTCATCAGAGGACATTACATTCACATCACTGTGTTCAGTCAGAATATGAGTTCAGCTGGTGTTTATAGTGCAGATTGTCTGATTTTAGTAAACTGACTTTACGTTTTCTCTCATCACAGACTTACTGGTTGCGATAAACTCTCAGAGACTGACTGTGAAGTTGTGGCCTCTGCTTTAAAGTCCAACCCCTCCCATCTGAAAGAACTGGACCTGACTGGCAACGACCTGTCGGATCCAGCAGTGGAACATCTGTCCGCTGGCCTGGAAAGTCCAAACTGCAGACTGGAGACTCTGGGGTCAGTTCACTGCAGCTCTTTCACTTCTTCTGTTTTAGTTGAAATGATTTAGTGATGTGTGGAAATATCCAAACATTCAGTGTTTCCACATGTCTGAATGAATCCTCCCTTCCATCCTTTTCTCCTGCCAAAGCAATTCTTTCCTCACTTTCACACACTGAAGCAGAGCTGTTCCTTAGAAAAATCATCCTGGTAAAAACCATTTTTCTTCAGTCATAAAAGGAGAGAAAACACTTTAGATCAGAGGTAAAATGGAGCAGCTGAAATGTAGCTTTGACTCACCTTTCTGGTCCATCTGAGAGATGTTTGATCAGTAAAGTTATGAAAGCTGGATGCAGATTAAACTGCAACAAACTGACAGATCTGCTGCTTCTGCTGCTCATTTGAACAGGACAAATGTGCAGAGTTCAGTCACTTTAACTCCAACGACTCAGTCTGCTTTGGGCTTTAGCCTCCACCCAGTAATTAGTGAGACTGGGGGAAATGGCAAAGCGCTGACTCTGCACTTTATTTTAAACATGAAGGAGGAAAAATCACCAAAGTTGAGAGGATCACATGCTAAAAGAATCCATCAGAAAGTGCAGAAACCAGAGAGGAATTCAGAATTACACCACAGAAGAAGAACATGCTGCACACACTCATCTCAGGACTTATTTCCCTTGCTGCTGCTTCCAAATGTTCATTCTTGCTTTACTAGTGGTTTAAATAATGTGGTAAAATAACTGAATCATCTCCAAAGATGAGCACTAGTGGCAGAGCCGGATCCAAATATGATATTTGGAAAGGCACATATAGCTGATTAAAGTCAGTTTCAGCCTGCATCCTGCTGGCTTCAGCTCACATGTTTTATTCTTTATTCAGATTGTGGAACTGCAGTTTGTCAGACATCAGCTGTGCTTCTCTGGTCTCAGCTATGAAGTCCAACCCCTCCCATCTGACAGAACTGGACCTGAGTCAGAACACCATCGGTGACTCTGCAGAGAAGGAGCTGAGCAGCTTTCTGCAGAGTCCACACTGTGGACTGAAGACTCTGGGGTCAGACACCATGTTTTAGTTGTGTGTTCAGATTAATATGATGTGAAAGTTGTGCTGGTCTTCATGGTAAAGTCTGTGTTCTTCTTCTGGGCTTTAGTTGATGAAACGATGATCTATTAAATCATGTTTTATTCTTTATTCAGATTGGTGAACTGCAGTTTGTCAGAGATCAGCTGTGCTTCTGTGGTCTCAGCTCTGAAGTCCAACCCCTCCTCCCATCTGACAGAACTGGACCTGAGTCAGAACACCATCGGTGACTCTGCAGAGAAGGAGCTGAGCAGCTTTCTGCAGAGTCCACACTGTGGACTGAAGACTCTGGGGTCAGACACCATGTTTTAGTTGTGTGTTCAGATTAATATGATGTGAAAGTTGTGCTGGTCTTCATGGTAAAGTCTGTGTTCTTCTTCTGGGCTTTAGTTGATGAAATGATGATCTATTAAATCATGTTTTATTCTTTATTCAGATTGTGGCGCTGCGGTTTGTCACAGATCAGCTGTGCTTCTGTGGTCTCAGCTCTGAAGTCCAACCCCTCCTCCCATCTGACAGAACTGGACCTGAGCTGTAACACCATCAGTGACTCTGCAGAGAAGGAGCTGAGCAGCTTTCTGCAGAGTCCACACTGTGGACTGAAGACTCTGAGGTCAGACACCATGTTTTAGTTGTGTGTTCAGATTAATATGATGTGAAAGTTGTGCTGGTCTTCATGGTAAAGTCTGTGTTCTTCTTCTGGGCTTTAGTTGATGAAACGATGATCTATTAAATCATGTTTTATTCTTTATTCAGATTGTGGAGCTGCGGTTTGTCACAGATCAGCTGTGCTTCTCTGGCTTCAGCTCTGAAGTCCAACCCCTCCTCCCATCTGACAGAACTGGACCTGGGCATGAACAACCTGAATGAATCAGCAGTGAAGGAGCTGTCTGAGCTTGTGGAGAGTCCACACAGCAAACTGCAGACTCTGAGGTCAGTAGAGGGTCGGAGGTCCATTCAGCTCTCAGCAGTATTTTATCAGACTTTATTTATTATTTATTCTATTTATTAAAGCTGATGGCAGCTGAGGAAGAGACGCTCTGGAAACACTCGTTTATCTCCTCCCTTCTTTCTTCTTCTTCTCTCTACAGCTGGGAGTGGTGAACAGGACGATGTGAGCTGAGAGGATGATCTGTGTCCTGATGATCCACAGGATGAAGCAGCAGCAGCTGGTGTGCAGAGAGACTCTGACTGCACCCTGATGATGATGATGATGATGATGATGATGATGATGTGTTTGTATTCTGTGTTTTTCTTCCTTTGGAATAACCATGTTAAAGTTGGGTTAGAAATGATCAGTAATGGAAACGATCCTTAAACCTTCAGTTCCATCTGAACTTAAAGAAAAGCCACAGTCTAAAGTTTGACACCAGTTTTATTCTCTCGGCTTCATTTTTTGCCTTTAAAAACTGACTTTTAATGTGTAAATCTTTCATCTTTTAATCTTTAAATCCATCAGTGGAAATGAGAAGCTGTCAGTGTGATTCAGTCAGAGACGACTGAGCTGATGGAAATGTGGGAACCTGAAAGGAACATTTGATTATTATTATTGTTACTGCCTCCCAAACAGTTGGGAAAGATGAAGAAAATAGTGATGTGGCAACACTTTTCTGTCCCGGCAGTCAGGAGGATGTGCCAGCTACTTCTGTGCCGAGTGAAAAGCTGGAGGGGTCGTAACAAAGAAGAGGAACAGACTGAAGCCCAACTCAGCTGAAATCATCTTGTTGTTAAATAAACATCTTTCAACCTTTCTATAAATCTTACTAAAGCATATCTCTATTACATACAGTATTTTATGATGGCACAATCACGTTATAACACAAGCATATTATTAATGTCTCTAATAAAACAGTCAAACATTTAAAGATGCACATGGAACCTTTATTGTTCTGCAGAACAGTGTCTCTGTTTTATAACACCCGGCCCTTTAAATGCTGTGTGGAAGGGTGGCCAGCAGATGGCGCCATAATTAATTTGATCAAATGCTTTGGAACACTGAACCCAGGCCCGCCGCTCCGCATACGCAGAGCGCTTAGGGCCCCAAGTACCTGGTGGGGGCCCCCAAAATTAAGGTTGTTAAAAGATTTCATGATAGTTATTATTTTATTACATTAAATAAATTATATGAATTAGTCATTGATTAGTTTTGAGTGTGTTTGACCTTCTGGAGGAGCTGTGGACTTCTTGATTCATCCAGAATTCGTAAGCTACATTTATCTTGTGTACCATTTAGCTTTTTGCTAGATTTTTGCTAAATCTTTGCTAAATCTTTGCTAGATTTTGACTGCTAAAAAGTAAATTTGCTGTAGGCTTGTTTTTCACTGTGTGATAACAGCCCCATCGAAACTAGCTTCAGGCCTGAGTGGCCACTTGTCTTTTAATCTGTGGGAGGGGTTTGGACTCCTGCAGACAATCAGCAATTAGTGAATCAGTACAAAGCAACTCCTGTTATTGGAAGCGTCAGCTTTCAAGCGAAGGCTGTCATACAAAGGCACTTGACTTTTTCAAGTCCGACTTGCTCAAGGACGATTTTCATCTGGACGGTCCCTGTAAGTGTAAAGTACCATTTTTCAAGTAACCATGTGCTTCATTCCCGTTCTCTCCTCTCGATCTTGGCGCCCACGCAGATACAGGGTCAGACCCAGAGGCCGGGACCCCACTAACCTCATCCACCCTTCTCTCTCTACTCATGTTGAGCAAGTGGTGGCAGGGGGGCTGTGGAACTGCCAGTCTTCTGTGCAGAAGGCTGAGTTTATCTCAGGTTATGCATCCATGCTCTTCCTTAACTTTCTTGCTCTTACAGAGACCTGGATCACCCCAGAAAACACTGCCACACCCGCAGCTCTGTCTGATGTGTACTCTTTCTCTCACACTCCCAGAGCTGCGAGGCGGGGCGGTGGTACTGGCCTGCTGATTTCCAAGGACTGGAAATACTCTCTTTGTTCCCTCTTGCAATTCTCTCCCTCCTCCTTTGAATTTCATGCTGTCACTGTCTCTCACCCAGTCAAGCTCACCATCGCTGTAGTTTATCGCCCACCAGGCCCTATTGGGGACTTCCTGGAAGAGCTGGACACTCTTGTCTCTCACTTCCCTGATGATGGCTCCGGCCTCACCCTTCTCGGTGATTTCAACATCCAGACAGAGAAGCTTCACCCTCTTGTTTCTCTTCTCTCCTCCTTCGACCTAGCTCTCTCCCCATCTCCTCCTACCCACAAGGCTGGCAACACACTGGACCTTATCTTCACCAGACACTGTTCTAGCGCCAACCTCTCTGTCACTCCTCTTCATCTCTCTGACCACTACTTCATGTCCTACACCCTCTCCCTCTCCTCTCCTCCCTCCCGACCGACCTCCCCCCACCCACTTGGTATCTTCTCGTCCCAATCTCCGCTCTCTCTCCCCCACTGACTTCTCCTCTTCTGTTCTCTCTGCTCTGCCTGCCCCTGAATCTTTTTCTCTTCCTCCCCCTGACACTTCTACTGATCTTCTTCTCTCCACCCTGTCCTCCTCTCTGGACAAACTCTGTCCCCTCACCTCCAGGCCTGCACGCTCAGCTCCACCTGCCCCTTGGCTGTCGGACTCAGTGCGTCCTGAGAGGCGGAGCGTGAGGGCGGCCGAGCACAAATGGAGGAAAAGTAAACTTCCTGAAGACCTTCTTGCCTTCCAGTCCTTGCTTTCCACTTTTTCCTCCTCTCTCTCTGCTGCAAAAACTGCCTTCTTCTGTAACAAAATTCAAACTTCTGCTTCCAACCCCAAAAAACTCTTTCAAACTTTCTCATCCCTCCTCCAACCCCCATCCCCTCTCCCCTCCTCCTCCCTCCTCCCTGACGATTTCGCCGACTTCTTTGACAAGAAGGTTAACGATATCCGATCTTCCTTCCCTCACCTCCCACCTGTCCACACCACCCACACCTGTCGCCCTCCCACTCCTCCCTCCCTACCACCTTCTCCCTCACCTCCCTCTCTGTCCCACTTCTCTCCCCTCTCTGCAAATGAGGTCCTCCACCTTGTAACATCCAGCCGCCCCACCACATGTTCCCTTGACCCGGTCCCTTCCCCTCTCCTTCATTCTGCTGCACCTGATCTTCTTCCTTACCTGACCCACCTCATTAACACATCTTTGACATCAGGCTCTTTTCCTTCTGCTTTCAGGACTGCCAGAGTCACTCCTCTTCTAAAGAAACCAGCTCTTGACCCTTCAGAGATCAAGAATTACAGACCGGTATCCCTTCTACCCTTTCTGTCCAAAACCCTTGAACGTGCTGTCTTCAAACAACTGTCCTCTTACCTCCACCAGAACAACCTCTTGGATCCCTACCAGTCCGGGTTCAAGGTGGGCCACTCAACTGAGACGGCCCTCCTAGCAGTAACTGAGTCACTCCAAACTGCTCGAGCTAACTCTCTCTCCTCTGTCCTGATTCTCCTGGACCTGTCTGCAGCATTTGACACAGTGAACCACGACATCCTTCTCTCTACCCTGGAGGGAATGGGGGTTTCTGGCTCTGCACTCTCCATGTTCTCATCCTACCTGACAGATCGCTTCTACCAGGTCACACTGAGAGGGTCTGTGTCGAAGCCACGTAGGCTCACCACCGGGGTTCCCCAAGGTTCGGTCCTGGGTCCTCTTCTTTTCTCCCTCTACACATCATCTCTTGGTTCTGTCATCCACTCCCATAACTTTTCCTACCACTGCTATGCAGACGACACCCAGCTGATTCTGTCTTTTCCCCCTTCTGACACCCAAGTGGAAGCACGCATTGCTGCGTGCCTGGCAGACATCTCGGGGTGGATGTCGATGCACCACCTTAAGCTCAACCTGGACAAGACTGAGCTGGTGTTTCTCCCGGGGAAGGGCTGCCCGTTCAGAGATCTGGCCATCATCATGGATGACTCCGTGGTGACATCAACCCGGACCGCGAGGAATCTGGGTGTGACCCTGGACGACCAACTGTCGTTCTCGCCAAACATCGCATCAGTGACCCATTCCTGCCGATTCCTCCTCTACAACATCCGGAGGATTCGCCCCTTCCTCACCGACAAGGCAGCACAGGTGCTCATCCAGGCTCTTGTCATCTCCCGCCTGGACTACTGCAACTCCCTCCTTGCTGGCGCCCCGGCTTCTGCCATCAGACCTCTGGAGCTGGTTCAGAAAGCTGCTGCTCGTCTGGTGTTCAACCTCCCAAAGTTCTCCCACACCACTCCCCTTCTCCGCTCTCTACACTGGCTCCCTGTAGCTGCTCGCATCCAGTTTAAGACTCTGGTGCTGGCCTACAGGGCAGTGGAAGGAACAGCTCCTTCATACCTCCAGGCTATGGTCAAGCCCTACACCCCCGCCCGACCACTTCGCTCTGCGGCCACCAGGCGCCTGGCTGCCCCCTCACTCAGGGGTCCCTGCACACGATCGACACGGTCACGGCTTTTCTCTGTTCTGGCACCCCGATGGTGGAACGATCTCCCGACTGATATCAGGACAGCTGAGTCGCTGCCCATCTTTCGCCGTAGGCTGAAAACCCACCTCTTCAGGAAACACTACCCTGATCCGTCCTCTTAGGACAGCATCTGCTCCGTCCTAGTTCCTTACGCACTTATTGTTTCCTCCACCACTGGCACCCTCTATATTTTCATTACCCCCTACCCGAACCAGGGTTTGAATCCCAGTCCTGCTTTTCTTACCTCTTTTATTTCGTCCCCTACCTGAACCAGGGTTTGCATCCCATTCCTGCTTTTCTTACCTCTTTTATGTCTTCCCCTACCCGAACCTGGGTTTGCATGCCCACCCCGCTGTGACTGGTGTGCAGTTGGTGAGAGGCTGAGGTACCTAACTTACTGCACTTACTCTAGCACTAGTTTTGCTCTTAGCTGTTTGGTATTAGAAGGAAATGCACTTATGATTTCTTGTGACCTGAAGTTCTTTTGCCTACCGATGTTGAACGCACTTATTGTAAGTCGCTTTGGTTAAAAGCGTCTGCAAAATGACCGTAATGTAATGTAATTGTGTGCCCTACTCGATTCGGGCAAATTATCGGTGTTTACCTTATCTATAACCCCCCCTTCCTGAAATGGTACAGTCTTCAAAGTTACCGCATCGGAGGTGGTGGAGCATCTTCCTACCTGACGTTTTCCGAGTTATGCCCGTTAACAGTGAAGAAGATTTAGAATGTCAAGTAAAAGGCCACATGATTCTGGCGCTGACAAAAGAAAGAAAAGAAAACGGAGAGATGACGCTCGTGCATCCCTTGCTGGTAAGTTAGTGTTTTTGGTGTAATTGTTCTGCTAACCCAACGTTCAGTGATATTGCTGCCAGCTAACGTCAGCAACCTAGGGTTGGTTAGCGATTGGATTTGATGAAAAGTTTGGAGTTACGAACAAAATCTACGAATGCTGGCGACCGTGTGTAGAGTTTGTGTAAAGTACAGCACTGTCACACGCTGAGTGGCGCAGCAGGCCGCCAACAGGTGTGACGGGAATGATTGACATCTACCCATCATTCCCCTAAAAAGCGAGAAAAGTTAACAAGACAAACGCCGTAATGGCATCATAAAGAAGTTATATTAGTGGCGCGGAAAAATGGAGGAAGAAAAACGGCCTGAGGACAAAGGTAAGGCATGTGTTGGGTGATGTGGGCTGGATAGCTGGAGGTGGGACGTTTTTTGTGTTTATTTGTCCTGCTAGCTAGCCTCGGATAAATGTTGTGTAGCTGGCTGGGGTTTGTTCGTTATAAACTCGGCTTCAGTGTTTGCCTCATGAAAGTTTGCTTATATAAGATGAGTATGACAGTCAGTCCTGCCATGGGAATGACTGACTGACTCCAGTTTATTCAGATTCTAGCAGGGAGGGAGGCATGTTGTTGTCCTGCTCTGTCATTGCTCTGTGGAAGTTGTCTCTCAGGTATTTGACACGATTTTGGCATTACTAAGGATTCATTTACTGAGTTTGGTGTGTTATTTATAGGCCTCTAATTAGAAGTGTTCTACTGTTTAGTTTTTTAAGTGATATACAAATATTAGGCATCCTGTTGATTATTTTAGAATATTGTGGCAGTGGATCATTTTTCTTAGTTTTATTACTTTAACTAGTACAATGTGTAGATAAATGCAGAAACTTCTTAAAAGTGACAACTTCCAAAACTCTTTTGTTCCTCTGGCCATCAGGATGTACAACAGCTTTAAGTGATGGGCTTCTGTATTTCACTGGTCACTTTAGATTTTTAAACTGTTTTTTTAAATAGTTTTTTAAATTCTTAGATTGTTTATAATTGTATAAACATTTTTATTGCTTTATTTTTCTTTTTTTTCTTTTTTCTTTTTTTTATTTAACCAGGTGAACCCCATTGAGATCGAAATCTCATTTTCAAGGGGGACCTGGGCAGTAATCTGCAGGACATATCAACCTGGTTACAAAAATTAAAATTAATACATACATATACACAGAGGTAAAACAGTATAAAACAATTTAAAAACAATGACACTGTTTAAAAGAATCTCGTTGCCTGTTTTTTTAGAATCGCTCGAAATAAATCGAGTGAAATCCATTCCGTCATCTTGATTTCTGAATGTAGCTGATTCCAGACAGTGGGAGCCATCACACTGAAAGCTTGCTTCCCTTTCTCAGTTCGGAAGCGTGGAACATGCAAATGAAAGATGTTATTGGAACGTTTGGCCCTCAAAATTAAGGTTGTTAAAAAAATTTCATGATAGTTATTATTTTACTACATTAAAGAAATTATATAAATTGGTCATTAATTGTGTGCCCTACTCGATTCAGGCAAATTAGATGTGTTTACCTTATCTATACCCCCCCCTTCCTGAAATGGTACAATGGTTCCTGAATGGTACAGTCTTCAAAGTTACCGCATCGGAGGTGGTGGAGCATCCTCCTACCTGACGTTTACCGAGTTATGCCCGTTAACAGTGAAGAAGATTTAGAATGTCAAGTAGGGTTGGTAATGAATAATCGATGATCGATTATTTGTTTGTAAGAATTTATTCGACTAAAATTCTAAGCCTAATAAATAATCGTTCTGATCGCGCGCATTATGAGAACAGCTATGACTTCCGGTATCTTGCGTGACGACAGACGAAACCGGCAGGTGGTGGTATGCGCAAGCACAGCGTAACCCGCCAATAACTCAAAGAAGAAAAAGAAGACAACAGACGAGCTGTGATGAAGCGGGCTAGAAGAAGTGCAGTGTGGGACCATTTCTCTAGAAAAGACAATAAAGTCCAATGTAATTATTGTGACGCCCTGTTTACCTACCATAGTGCAACGTCTCCACTAATATATCATCTAAAAAATGTACATCCGAACGTTAATTCCGGCGAAGCCAGCTCAAGCGGAGGGCAGCCAACCATTCAGGCTACACTAGGTAGGAGGATGTGTGATGACAAGCGAGCGAACAAAGTCACCGAACGCATAGTGAATATGATTGTGAAAGATATGTTGCCTTTAAGTCTGGCTGACTGCGAGGGTTTTCGGGAACTTATGGGATTTGTTGAGCCAGGATACCGTATTCCATCCAGAAAAAACGTTCACCAACCGCTTGGAGCAACAGTATGCTGAGAAGAAGGCAGAGTTAAAAGAGAAACTTGCTTCTGCCGACGTCGCTTTGACCACTGACTGCTGGACTGCTTTGACTACGGAGAGCTACGTTACAGTGACATGCCACTTCATAGATGAAGACTGGCAAGTGAAGTCGGCAGTCCTTCTCACAGAGAGTTTTTCAGACAAACGCACTGCCGACAATTTGGCTGAGAAATTAAAGGAATCTGTGGATGATTGGGGGCTCGCTGGCCGAGTAGCTGCTTGCGTGCATGACAACGCCAGGAATACAGTTGCGGCAAAC
This sequence comes from Odontesthes bonariensis, assembly GCF_027942865.1. NCBI lineage: Eukaryota > Metazoa > Chordata > Actinopteri > Atheriniformes > Atherinopsidae > Odontesthes > Odontesthes bonariensis. Next base: position 2,289,099 of record NC_134507.1, on the reverse strand, counting down.
GATCCCACTCGAGTGAGTTGGCAGTCACTCCCATGCTTTGCACATACTTTACAGTTAGCCATCAGTGATGGCTTCGCTCTTGACATGCATAGGGTCATTGCAGCAGCTGGGAGGTTAGTTAAGCATTTCCACCATAGCACACCTGCTACCCGCGCACTGGAGGCAAAGCAAGAACAACTACAACTGCCAAAACACCGCCTGATCCAGTCTTGCAAAACCCGTTGGAATTCGGTCTGTGACATGTTCGAGAGGTTAATGGAACAACGATGGGCTGTCACTGCAGTGCTCTCCGATCGTACAGTGACTAAAATCCAAAATGCCAGAATTCTCAAGATGAAAGATGAACACTGGCAGTTAATGGAAGACTCTTTACCTGTGTTGAAGGCGCTGAAGTGTGCTACAACGGTATTATCTTCAGAGACAGAGGTCTCAATCTCCAGCACATATCCCATTACCTTCAGCCTGATAAATGGTCATCTTAAGAGTGATGATGGAGGCCACCCCAAGATTGAAGCGTTCAAGAATGAAGTGCGGTCTCAGCTGGCCAAACGAATGAAGGTAGGCCTGTGTTTGATGTTGCTGCTACTAGTTCTAGCTATTTGTCTATAGCTATTAATAGACCAGCTCCAATGTTCTTATTTTTTGTGTATCTCTGCAGGTCGATTCGGACAACTTCCCTTCAACGTCACCAGCAATGATTGCTATGATCTTAGATCCTCGCCACAAACATTTAGGATATCTCAAGCCTTCACAAAGGTTGACTTTGAAGAATGCAGTACTGGATATCGCGGCCACCACTACTGTTGAGCAGAGTGATGCGGCTGACAGCGCAGGATCACTGCCGCGGGGAAGTGCTACTGCAAGTGCCATAGCTGCGCTTTTGGGTGACAACTACACTGCTAGTCCAAATGAAGATACGGAATTGGATGGCTATCTCAAAGACCATCCACCTCCCCTGGATACAAATCCCACAGACTGGTGGAAAAATAACGGAGGGAGATACCCAAGACTGGCTAAATTGGCACAGCACAATCTGTGTATACCGGCGACCTCCATCCCATCTGAACGAGTTTTTTCAGCTGCCGGACTGACAGTAAATCGATTGCGCACACGCCTTACCCCAGAACATGTAAACATGTTGATTTTTATGAACAAAAACACATAGGTGAGTCTGTGATGTATAATGTATGCAGGCAGTTGTTTATTAGCCTACGGTTGCTTGTTAGCCTACTGTTGTTTGTTAGCCTACTGTTGTTTGTTAGCCTACGGTTGCTTGTTAGCCTACTGTTGCTTGTTAGCCTACGGTTGCTTGTTAGCCTACTGTTGTTTGTTAGCCTACGGTTGCTTGTTAGCCTACTGTTGCTTGTTAGCCTACGGTTGCTTGTTAGCCTACTGTTGCTTGTTAGCCTACGGTTGCTTGTTAGCCTACTGTTGTTTGTTAGCCTACGGTTGCTTGTTAGCCTACGGTTGCTTGTTAGCCTACTGTTGTTTGTTAGCCCATTTCTTACCTTACTGTAGCCTGTAAGGTAGCCTGCATGTCGCCAATACATTGGCACGGCAGTCAGTTATAACAGTTCAGTGATATAATATGGCAATAAGCCAGGTTTTGATATCATTGTGTATTTATGTCCAGTTTGATGACCGTCAATTTCGTTCATAGCCTACGGTTACATAATCTAAGTTACAACTCAATTGTCAAATAGGCTAATTGCCGCCAGCATTGAGCTGAAGTTTTACAGAATACAGTCATTAGACCGTGTTATTTCTTAATGTCATTATTTTCCAATGTTATTATTATTTTTCAAAGGTCTAGTCTAGGCTGTAGCCTACTTTTTTTTCAAAGTGATCAGGCAGTGATGTGTTTGCATAGCCTACTCGTTAAAAATCCGTCGGATGCCATAATGCACTGTGATAAACTAAAGTTGACTACTAAATGGCATATTTTATTAATAAACCTATTTTTGATAAATCAGTCCTGTCCTGTGCGTGTTTTGACCTTAATTTGTGTGGGGGTGATGGTGAAGGCAAAACCATGTCGATGGCTCTGAGCGGGGACAAGTGACGTCATGCTTTAGTTAATAATCGATTAATTGTTTGATAACGTTATCAATATTCGAACATGAAAATTCCTGAAAAGTCCCAACCCTAATGTCAAGTAAAAGGCCACATGATTCTGGCGCTGACAAAAGAAAGAAAAGAAAACGGAGAGATGACGCTCGTGCATCCCTTGCTGGTAAATTCGTGTTTTTGGTGTAATTGTTTTGCTAACCCAACGTTCAGTGATATTGCTGCCAGCTAACGTCAGCAACCTAGGCTTGGTTAGCGATTGGATTTGACAAAAAGTTTGGAGTTATGAACAAAATCTACGAATGCTGGCGACCGTGTGTAGAGTTTGTGTAAAGTACAGCACTGTCACACGCTGAGTGGCGTAGCAGCCGCCAACAGGTGTGACGGGAATGATTGACATCTACCCATCATTCCCCTAAAAATCGAGAAAAGTTAACAAGACAAACGCCGTAATGGCATAAAAAAGAAGTTATATTAGTGGCGCGGAAAAATGGAGGAAGAAAAACGGCCTGAGGACAAAGGTAAGGCATGTGTTGGGTGATGTGGGCTGGATAGCTGGAGGGGGGACGTTTTTTCTGTTTATTTGTCCTGCTAGCTAGTCTCGGATAAATGTTGTGTAGCTGGCTGGGATTTGTTCGTTATAAACTCGGCTTCAGTGTTTGCTTCATGAAAGTTTGCTTATATAAGATGAGTATGACAGTCAGTCCTGCCATGGGAATGACTGACTGACTCCAGTTTATTCAGATTCTAGCAGGGAGGGAGGCATGTTGTTGTCCTGCTCTGTCATTGTTCAGCGGAAGTTGTCTCTCAGGTATTTGACACGATTTTGTATTCCTTAGGATTCATTTACTAAGTTTGCTGTGTTATTTATAGGCCTCTAATTAGAAGCGTTCTACTGTTAGTTTTTTAAGTGATATACAAATATTAGGCATCCTGTTGATTATTTTAGAATATTGTGGCAGTGGATCATTTTTCTTAGTTTTATTACTTTAACTAGTACAATGTGTAGATAAATGCAGAAACTTCTTAAAAGTGACAACTTCAAAAACTCTTTTGTTCCTCTGGCCATCAGGATGTACAACAGCTTTAAGTGATGGGCTTCTGTATTTCACTGGTCACTTATATTTTTAAACTGTTTTTTTAAATAGTTTTTTAAATTCTTAGATTGTTTATAATTGTATAAACATTTTTTATTGCTTTATGTCTTGCTACTGGATGCTTGAATTTCCTTCGGGATCAATAAAGTATCTATCTACTTTGTAATTGGGTACAATATTTAAAGGGACGCTGTACATTACAGTTTAATATTTAAAAAAACTCAAAATCTTTTATTTATTGTTTTCTTTGTATTATATATTCTTATTAGTTTAACTTGCCTGAGTGGTTCAACTTAAGATGTTAAATTTAAACTCTAGCCTGTTTTGCTCATAAAGTGTAATAGATCTTAGTGTTCCATCTAAATGGTTAGGAATCTCTTCATTGTAGTTTGACAAACTAGGGGCCCCCAAACGGTATCTTGCTTAGGGCCCCCACAAAGCTAGAAACGGCCCTGACTGAACCATTTCAACACGATGGCTTCATGTTGGTTCAGCGGTTCAGAAAGCTTCGGTTTCTCCATCACTGGCAAAGATTCACAGACCAGGACATAGACGGCCTTTATTTTACAGCAGATAAACAGGAAGTAGGCAGAGAGGAAGGAGGACCTGCAGCAAGGACCCCAGGCTGGGACTGGGACCCCAGAGTCAGACCTGGGACTGGGACCCCGGAGTCAGACCTGGGACCTGGACTCGTGCCGGCCCTGTGAGGACCTACAGCTTCAGTTCATGGAGCTCCTGCACCAGCTGAGCTAAAGGCTCCTATTTTCTGTGTAAGTGTTGTACTTTAAAGTCTACAGCTGAGCTTCTCTGGCTCTCTTTTCTACCTGAAATCCACCTTTAACTGAGCTTGAAGCAGACTTTAAGTTAACTGTGTGAACACCAGCAGTGGAGAACACATGGAACATTTCAGAAGACGTTTGTTGGTGTTTGATGCCAAAACATACGAACAATGACAGCAACGTATCAGCTGAACTTAAACTGAACAGATTAAACACGAGTGCAGGTCAAATATACTCAGACTTCTCTGGGTACTCGTCACTTTAATCCAGGTGAACTTCGGTGTCATTTCAGTAAATCACCTCTAAGAACACAAAAAGTGAACTGAACTCTCTTTTTGCTGTAGATTCAAAGAAGTCCGCTAACGGCACCGCTGGGTGGACTTCTTTGTTCTGAGTTGTTCAGTCAGGAACACAAACCGGTTATGGAGGTGACTTCCAGCTGTCGCTCACATTCAGAAGACCTCAGACTGCTGTTTGTCCCTTTTTGTTGGAGCTACAGGGACATCAGTGCTGCTCACTCTGCTGTGGAGCAGAAACCAAACAAAGATGCTGCTTTGTGTTTCAGTCTCATCCAGCTGCAGCAGTTTTGAACCTGAAAGCTACGGTGGCCGACACGTGCAAACGGCGAAACAAATCCAACAATAAAATGCTGCAAGAGAAAATGCGGCAATCACAAAAACGACCGGAGCACACGCGCTGCAAACATCAAAACACAACGGAAGTTCGCCAGGCCAGTAGGGGGTCTCGACCTGTGGGATAGGGGATATCTATGGGAGATCTACCATATTAATGAAAGAGAAGGAAGTCAAAAGGTAGTCATTTATGTCTTTTTTAAACACTTGGCCGTAATCTTTTACCTTATAATAGCGACATAACTCCGCTGCTCTTCTATAATAAAGTAAAAGATTACGGCCAAGTGTACCTTTTGACTTTCTTCTCTTTCATTAATATGGTAGATCCATCTCCCATAGTCGATCCCCTATCCCACAGGTCGAGACCCCCTACTGGCCTGGCGAACTTCCGTTGTGTTTTGAAGTTTGCAGCGTTTCTGTCTTGCATGTGTTTTGGGGTTTGCAGCGCGTGTGCTCCGGTTGTTTTTGTTATTGCCGCATTTTTCTCTTGCAGCATTTTATTGTTGGATTTGTTTCGCCGTTTGCAGCGCGTTTGTACGTGTCGGCCACCGTAGAAAGCTGCTTCGGGGGACATTTGAGGGAAGGTGTCTGTGAGGAGTTCATGTCGGAGCTTCCTGTTTGTGTTGGTGCAGCAGCACCACCTGCTGTCCAAACCAACCAACTGCATCAGTGCTGAAGCCACATCTCAGAGCTCCTTCAGGCTCGCTGCTGTGTGAGGCTTCTTGTTGCTGTCTGACACTGAGCTCACTGACGGACAAAATGTCCACGTTCATGTGTTCCCTGTCACACTCCTGATTATTCTACAGCAGCTTTCACAACAGGCTGGCAGAGGGAGAAATAGGCATTATGGCAGGATGTACGATCTCTCCATTAGCATTTACAATGGCCATGGAGATAATTATTAGAGCTTCCAAGTGGGTTGTACGTGGAGAGAGACGTCAGGATGGCATGCGCCTTACACCAATTAGAGCATACATGGATGATATAACGTTGGCAGGGGTGGAAAGTAACGAATTACATTTACTCACGTTACTGTAATTGAGTACTTTTTATGAGTAATTTGTAATTTTCTGAGTAGTTTTTGAAATGTGTAATTTTTACTTTTACTCGAGTACATTTTGACCCAAGTACTTTTACTTTGCTACATTTGAAACCCCTCACGTTACTGAGTAAAACAAATATTTATGGTGAAAAATTAAATGCGGGCGGAAATTTAAACAGCTGTCCCGGAACTGAAAGTCAATAGATGGGTTTCACTTGACGTCACTTCCGTATTTTCTAAGCGCGCGAACCTAAGTGGTGGGCAACCTGAGCTGGAGCCCATTGAAAACACTGTGTTTTGTCTGCCACTTTTTGCCCAAAATGCCTCAGTTTTGTGCCGTTTTTGGATGTTGCAATCGGTCTAACCGAGAGAAGGGAAAGGGTTACTATCGAGTACCTAAGGTAATCGCCCATAGAGGTGAGAAATGAAAAAAAAACTCACAGAACAACGCCGCAAAAAGTGGATAGCTAACCTACGTTTACAGGAGCTGAATCTGCAAATGCTCGTGTCTGCGGTGACCACTTCGTCAGAGGTATGCGCGAAATCTAACTGTTTAGTAGTAGTGCAGTAAAGTATTATGTTGTTAAATGCCAATCAACAGTAATGTAATGCGGGCTACGTTTGGGCTTCGTTTTGAAGGCTGCCCCAGCGCGTTGTTAGCTACTGAGTCAGTGGACTGGGCTCCGACGTCAGTATTTGGATCTCGGCATTTTATCAAAACATAAACATTTTTTATTGTTATTCCACAATGAAGTCCCGCAGGTCAGAGGGTTCTGGGGAATTGGAGGGGTACCTTGCCTGTGTGTCGGAGAGCATGGACCTGCTGAACTCCTTCCCAAACATTAAGAAGCCGTCTCTGAAACTCAACACAGGCCTTCCAGCCTCAGCTGCCTGTGAGAGGCTTTTTAGTTCAGCCAGGTTGCTCTTCACAGCAAAGAGAGCAAGACTTACAGCAAAAAACTTCGAAAATCAGCTGCTGCTGAAATTGAACAAGAGCTTTTCCGGTCTAAAGTTGTAGATTATGGGCAGATTTGTGGGATCCTGTGGGCACTGTATTTTGTATAGTGGGATCCTGTGGCATTTTAGTTTGATTTGTGGTATCGTGTGGGCACTTAATTTTGTGTGCATTTAGTTTTTTTTAATACTTTGATTGTAGTTTAAATTTCTTTATTCTTATCATAGTGTTGTCCATTGGACAATAGGACTGAAAAAAATACTTTATTTATCCCAGAGGGAAATTAAATGTTGATGTAACTCAATTAAATTAAGGAGTTATTATAGATGCTGATGGCTGTGGGCAGGAAAGATTTCCTGTAGCGGTCCGTTTTGCATCCAAACTGAAGAAGCCTTTGACTGAAGAGACTCTGTTTTCTGATAACAGTCTCATGGAGAGGATGTTCAGGGTTGTCCATAATTATGGTACAAGTTGTGACTGTCCTTGTGAGGAAGTATGTTCCTGAGCCCAGTTGATCTTTTGCAAGTGTGGATGTGCACTTTAATACACCTCGAAATAGATTAAAACAACTTGTACTGAATTTGATTCATGACTCATCCTTTTTTGCATTAAGAAACTGAAAGTATTTAAGTAACTTTTACTCAAATTACATTTTAAATGAAGTAATTTTGTACTTTTACTCAAGTAAATTTTGAGATGGGTAATTTTACTTTTACTCTGAGTAGAATTTAGGCAAAGTAAAGATACTTTTACTTAATTACAATTTTTCAGTACTCTTTCCACCTCTGGACGTTGGTGACTACAACAGTGCCATGTATGAAGAGAATACTCGAGAGACTTAATAAAAATCTAAAGTGGGCTGGGATGAAAATCAAACCTACTGAGTCTAGAAGTATCTCAATAAGTAGAGGGAAATTAAGTGATAGAAAGTTTGTAATAGATGAAGAAAACATTCCAATAATAAGGGAAAAGGCAGTGAAGAGTTTAGGCAGGTGGTACCAGGCAGACATGAATGATGGAAAGCAGGCAGTGCAGTTTGGGAAAGATGTTGCTGAGGGACTGGATAGAATAGATAAATCAGGGCTTCCAGGAAAGTTGAAGCTGTGGTGTCTGCAGTTTGGATTGTTTCCTAGGTTGATGTGGCCACTGTCTGTGTATGAGATTCCATTATCTGTTGCAGGAAAAATGGAAAGATTAGTTAGTTTTTACATTAGGAAGTGGCTAGGTGTTCCTAGATGCTTAAGTACTGTGGCACTGTATGGGAAAGGCATACTCCAGCTCCCAGTATCTAGTCTAGTAGAGGAGTTTAAATGTACTAAAGTTAGGACAGAGCTCCTGTTAGCTGGGAGTAAAGATGTGGTAGTTAGTAAGGTGGTTCCAAACCCAACCAAGGGGAGGAAGTGGAAACCAAGAACGGCAGCTCAGGAGGCAGAAGCAACTCTTAGACATACAGAGATTGTGGGTAATGTGCAAATAGGCCGGGGAGGCTTGGGGCTTGGCCCAGGCAAACCGGTGTGGAGTAGAGCAGGTCCCAAGGAGAAGAGAAAGCTAGTTGTTGAGCAGGTTCGTAGACAGGAGGAAATGTTAAGGGGTGCAAAGGCAGTGGCTCAGGCTAAGCAGGGACGGTGAATTGGGAAGGTGTAGAGAAGAAAAAGCTTACTTGGAAAGAGCTGTGGAGTATGGAGGAAAGGAGTATTGGATTTTTGATAGGGGCAACATGTGATGTATTGCCAACTCCCCAGAACCTAAAACTCTGGGTAAATGGAGACCCGTTATGTTCGTTATGTTCAGGTACTGCAGCTCTAAGGCATATTTTGTCAAGTTGTAAGGTTAGTCTGTCACAAGGCTGGTATACGTGGCGACATAACTAAGTATTAAGAAGCTTAGCTGCAGGTGTTGAAGATAAATGAAGGCAGGTAAACTTAGGAGGGTCTAAGGTGGAGAGAGTGGCACGGCAGCTTGGAGGATGCTTGTGATTGGGAGATGCAGGTAGATTTAGGAAATAAGCTTGTTGTTCCCCAGGAGATAGCCTCTACAAATCTATGGCCTGATATAGTCTTGTGGTCTAGGAGTAGAATGAGAGTCTATTTCATAGAGCTGACTGTTCCTTGGGAGGAATTAGTAGCAGCAGCATATGAAAGGAAAAAGCTTAGGTATGTGGAGTTGGGGGCAGAAGCAGAGCAGCGAGGATGGAAGGTTAGAATCTGTCCAGTGGAAGTAGGATGTAGAGGATTTGTTGCAAAGTCTGCTGTCTCATTGTTGAGGGAGCTGGGTGTAAGTGGACAGAGTGTGAGGAAAATAGTGAAGGAAGTGTAACACGACGTGTTTACAGCTAAAAAACTCACAACAGGACCAGTGCTAGGTTCGGCTTCGGGAGTAGTAAGAAGTGTAAGTGTATTAATGACCACAGACCAGAAAAATAAGTTTAAACTGCCGGCTTATTATTTGTTGAAAAGAAAATAACAATATTACAAACAGTTGACATACAATGACACAAAATGAAATTTCTAAATAGTTTCCCTGGGTCTTTCAGAATAGTTTATTTAATCCCTGTTTTGAAATTTAAACCTATTGTTAGGTACTAAAGGATACTATTTAATCAAACTTAGGTTATAGTTCTATTTAAGTTCAAGTCAATACTGTTAATCTATTTTGATTTACAGTTTATTTGGTTTTTCCTTTTAATTCTATTTTAGTTATTTAGTGTTCTTTTTAAGAAGTTAAAGTTTTTAAATTTCCTGTTTTAAGCATTTTTTGTTTCTATTTTAAACCCAACAGACAATTTCAATTCCACACACTGTAACAAGGATACTGAATGTGGTTCGAAGACAAAAAACAAAACACACAGAAATCCATCCAGCAAAAGACTGAATAACTTTCTCTCTGATGATCCTGAAGGGTTAATCCCGTTTCTCTGAATCCAGTGCTGTTTCAGCAGGACAACATGGGCAGCTCATACCAGTTTGGATGATTTGCAATAACCAGCAGAGGGCGTAGCTCCTGCTAGATGGTCACAGGGCTCCTGGGTTACGGCTTGCCATCTTGTTTCTCACCAGCGGAATCCAACTCAGCGATCAGCTCGGAATTTCCCGGTCCAATTTCCAGCAGAACCTTAACCCATTAAGGCCGGGAAAGCGTACATATCTTTTTTCCTGCAAAGGGTTGTTTTGCACCAATTTTCTTCAGATACTTTCATTTTCTTACATTTCTCCATACTTGGCCTACCTGGGGTTGAAAGTCTCGATAAATGCACAGCGTTTTAGCGGGCATATACCGGCTTTCAGCGAGTGTGACTCATATTTTGAGCGCCAAAAAAAATAATATATATATATATATGTTAGATCGATTCTTTAATTGGAAGCTCAAGAACAAGCCGAATTCATCTCAAGTTAAATGAAGTCTTTTTTTTGGCAACAAATGAAGTATCTCAGCGCTGGACTCTCGCAGGAAATCCGTCAGACAGAAATATTTTAATATTTCAAGATCATAATAATCTTCCAATTTAGAACTACAATAAAAAAGAAAAAAGAACACAAATAAAATAGACTTCAATTGGATACTTTTTAAATTTATTTAAGCTGCAGCATCAGGATGAAAGAGCCGCATGCGGCTCCGAAGCTGCGGCCTGCCGACCCCTGATGTAGCAGAAAGGTGTGATTCTTACAAACTCAGTGTACCGAGTATATAACGTAAACTCACTTTGAAGTAGTGCAGCAGGTCTCTGCAGGCGAGTTTTACTCCTCCAATCTCTTTTTCCACCAGACTTTCAGGTGACAGAAGTGCTGGGATGAGGTTAACCAGCACCTTCTTGAACTCCACATCGATATCTTAGACCAGGGGTTCCCAAACTTTTCCATGCCAAGGCCCCCCAAACAGTATCAGCTTCTGGCCCCCTTTGCAAACCACAGACAATGCATCAAATATATGTAAAGAAACATCAACTTTTAGAAGGTGTTTTCTTTCTTTTATTCACGGACAGCAGCTCGCTGTGTGAATGCAGCCTGACTAAAGTCAACCGTTTTTTGGGATTCTGAGGGATGTTTTTGTATCAAGTGACGCTGACGTTTCGAAGGTTTTGAACCCTCATTTGAGAGGGTCTCCAGACAGAGGACGCCATTTTTCATGGAGAAACTTTTTCAAACCTCAAAGGGCGTGGCGACGACTCAAAGTAACCCAAAATGAAATTCAAAATGGGTAACACTCCAATTTTTAAGAGTAGCCCATTTAGAAGTTCATTTTAAGTAACCTTTTCAGATTTCCAAAAGTACCCCAATATGAAATTCAAAATGGGCTTCACTCCAACTTTTGAGTTCCCCGATTCCACGGTTCGCATATGATCGAACTCCTCCTACATATTTAATGCAAAAACCTTCAAACTTGGCCAAGTAGCTCTTAAGACATGGGGGGAAAAATTCACGGAGAAACTTTTTCAAACCTTAAATGACTCGCCATAAAAAATTAAGTCGCTTACAACTTCCACATATATTATCAAATCTGTCCCAAACTGCATACCGTGATTGCTGGACCCGGCCTGAACATGCACATATAAAATAGTGATAAACACCTACAGCGCCACCTGCTGGTGGTCGGAAACGTCTTTTTTTTTCCCCCCACAACTCACATTTTATCAAACTCCTCCTACAGATTTCATGCTAAAACCTTCAAACTTGGCCAGGTTACTCTTAAGATAAGAGGGGAAAGAATCCTAGAGAAACCTTTCCAAACTCTGAACGGTGTGGGCGTGGCCAGGCGGTGAAAATTGTGTGATGGCGTTTGTGATTTGAAAGCCTTATCATCATCGCAAAATCATGAAACTTGGCACAAACGTCCACCCTGACGACCTCGTCCGTATGTAAAGGGTAACGTTTGTGGGCGGAGCAAAATGGCTCAGTGGTGCCCCCTAGAAATGTTCAAAAACCCCTCCACATTGGGGTTATTATGTGCTCGTACGTACGCAGAGGGTGTCGTGTGTGTGGGCAGAATTGCAGCTCCAGTGTCTAGTTAGGGACCGAGCAGTGAAACTGCAAGGACCCTAATGTATCTGTAAGGTTTTTTATTTTTTATTTTTTTATTTTTCGATATTCTTATTCTTTGCAAAAGGTATGCGAAAACTGGAGCCATAAGAAATATTAACTCCCACATACATTATCCAATCTGTCCCAAACTTCATACGGTGAATGCTGGACCCAGCCTGAACGCGCACATATAAAATAGTGACATCCACCTACAGCGCCTCCTGCTGGTGGTCGGAAACGTCTTTTTTTTTTTACACACCTCGCATTTGATCAAACTCCTTCTACATATTTCATTCTAAAATCTTCAAACTTTGCCAGGTTACTCTTAAGACATGGGGGGGAAATTAATTGAAAAACTTTTCCAAACTCTGAACAGTGTGGGCGTGGCCAGGCGGTGAAAATCGTGTGATGGCGTTTGTGATTTGAAAGCCTTATCATCATCTCAAAGTCATGAAACTTGGTACACAAGTTCACCCTGAAGACCTTGACCTTGAAAGTGCCATAACATTTGTTGTGCAAACACACTTTTAACATCAGCATCTTTCTGTAGTTTTTATGTAGAAGCCTCGCTCCACTGTCTGTTTCCTTGAATGACTTGCTGCTATCAGTTGTGTGTTTTGCCTTTAAGTGATATTTTAGACTGGAACTACTACGCTGAGAAGACAATTCAACTTGGCAGAGTTTACAGATGACTTTGGTTCTGTTAGAATATTCTATTCCATGTACAGAGGCTACAGTCCGGTTTGAGTCCCACATCGGACAGTCCTTTGCTGCGTGTGGTTTCCCCTCTCTCTAACCCCTGTTTCCTGTCTCTCTGAACTTTCCATTAAAGGCACAACAGCCTAAATTTTTTATTTTTTTTATTTTTTTAACTTTTTTAAAAAACAAAAAATCTAATTAAAAGAAAATAATAATAATTTTAAGTATTAAAAAAGAAATATATATACATATTTTTAGTTTTTTTTCCCAGTTTTAAAAAAAAAACAAAAAATTTAAAAAATTTAAACTAAAAAAAATGGCTCATACAGAACCGTACCCTGAACCCGTACCCCATCCAGCTCAGTGCCATACCTGGCGCTCTATTGACCGCTGACTCACGGTTGTGTTCATTTCTGGAAACGGCTTGAAAGTGGCTTTTAATTGAGAGCAAACGGCAGGAAAGCAGCTGTGCTGCTGCTCCCTCCGGTTCCCCAGCTGGGAGGACTCGTCCCTTCTCACTGGGACTCAGGCTGCTTCTGATTATTCAGCTTCACTGGGATGCTGTGGCAGCCAGAGGCATGATGGGAAATGTGTGCTAATTCTGCTACGTACAGCAGGCACCTGCGTCTCTTCTTCTCTTATTTATTTACTTTATTTATTATCATGCGCGTGTGTGTGTGCACATGTGTGTATCCTGACACAGAACTCACATTGAACTCAGCCGACAGCCGCGCCTGTTACGGTGTTTACTGTTTGGAAGCAGGGGACTGCTCGGTCTGCGCTTCGGTCTGCACAGCAGGCAGTGATACGAAGGGAGAGAAAATAGGGCCAAGAGATTGTGAGGTCTGACTTTTTCCTGGAGAACCATTTTGTGATGCAAATGTATTACTCTGTTGAACGCATATTGTTTTGAGAAGCAAAAGGCTTTATTTTTTAAACCCCAGCCAACTAGCCGGACTACCTTCATCAACACCAAAACGAGGCTGGAACTCTGCTCACAGGACGCAGCAGGGGGTAAGAAGATGTTCAGAAATGATGTTGCTGATATGGGATGTTATACAGCTTCATGTCAGAAGAGGCGAACTGTCCCTTTAAAGAGGCGAACTGTCCCTTTAACACAGAGTTGGAGGTACCTTCCAGAGTCTCTCTTAACTTGGTCGCTAAGGTCTTTGTGCCACTGATGAAATATTTCTAAGCATTTCTTAAAGAACAAGTCCAAGGTCCAAACCTTGGACACTGTTTAGTAAAATGCTTTTAAGGATTTTATATGAAGGAATCCTGAACTGGACGGTGTCTCCTGCCTGTCTCCAGTGGCAGCTGGGAGAGGCTTCAGCCTCGCTGCCACCCTGAATCGGATTAAACGGGTGTAGAAAATGGATGGATGTAACCCTGACCCTGAAAATAAATCTTAACTTAAGGTCCCCAGAAGCTAAGCTGCTGAGTCCAGGTGGCGTCTGACCCGGCTGTGTCTCTGCTCCTCTCAGAGGGGCTGGAGGACGTGATCCTGGAGGACGGCGGCTCCTCGGTGGACGTTTGGACGGACGTGGCGTCGCTCTGCTCCGGGCTGAAGCGGGAGGACCTGAGCCGGACTGTGAGGTCCGTCCTGCTGAACCAAAGCGGGACTGGAGTCCGCTCACCAGACCTGGATGGAGGGCGGCTCATGGAGCATGTCTTTCTGTGAAAACTGGACCAAACAACTGTTCCTCTGACCCTGCAGCTGTGTTCATTCTTCTTCTGACACACACCACATCAGCCACCTCTCCCTCACTCTGTGATAACATCTGAAGACTTTCAACTGTAAGCTGAGCCAACAGAAGTCCAGTTTCAGCCCAGTACAAAAATAAAGAAATGCTTCTGTTCTGCTTTTCTTTTAGGTGTAGATCTGAATAAATGTGTAACCTTTGGTGTGTGTTCAGGTTTTCCACCATTCTTCAATCAGAACATCCATGAAAACTGGATTTGATTTGATTTGGACTCTATTTTCACTTCTGAATTTCCCTCAAATTTGCAGTTGAGGGGTCATAAATACTATAAAACTCTGCAGTTTTAGCTTCTCTTCTTTGGCTCCCTGTTAGATTCAGAACAGAATCTAAGATTCTTCGCCTGACATATGAAGCTCTGAATGATCGAGCTGTTAATGGCTGACCTGAGCTCGGTTCACTGTTGTTGGTCTCGTTGCTTTCATGCAGCGCTCTATAATGCCTCAGCATACATGAGCTGTTATCGTTGAATCCAGTTTCTTTGGAACACAACAAACACGTGGAAGATGGATATTAGTACACTGAAAAAACAACTCATAAGATTTACTTAAAAAACCCTTTGTAAGTATTTCCACTCAAATGATTTAAGTAATATTTAATGCTGCAATATCAAGTCAATTTTACTCACCATAAAACATAACAGTTTTGAAGATATTAAGTAACATTTAATTACATCTAAGTTTTAAGTTATATTTATTTAAACAAATGAAGTAAAATCTACTTGTTTTTCATAGGCAGGAACATCATTTAAGTAAATGTGATATATCTGTAGTATTTGCTGTTATGAAGTAACTTAGTAGATTTTAACGATACACTTTCTGAGTAAAGTTTATGCAGTATTTCTAGGTTTATGTACATACAACTATTAAACATTAAAATTGTATGAGGAAACCTAAGTAAAACTTACTCTTCCCCATAATTAATGTATTACGTTAATAAAATGTTTAATTTTACTTAAGAAGCTCTAGTTCTTACTGAATCTTAAAAATAAAAGGTAGAAATTATGACAGTTACTCTAATAGAGTTTACTTCACCAAAAAGTCACTTTTTTCAGTGTACATTTATTTATAATATTATTTATTTTATACCTAATAATATTAATTATTCTATTTCTAATATGTAATGTATATGCTATTTATCTGTTTCCCTATGAGATTAATAAAGTATTTCAATTATATTCTATGTCACACAATTATTACTATAAGAAATAAATAATGATGTGGCAACACTTTTCTGTCCCGGCAGTCAGGAGGATGTGCCAGCTACTTCTGTGCCGAGTGAAAAGCTGGAGGGGTCGTAACAAAGAAGAGGAACAGACTGAAGCCCAACTCAGCTGAAATCATCTTGTTGTTACATAAACATCTTTCAACCTTTCTATAAATCTTACTAAAGCATATCTCTATTACATACAGCATTTTATGATGGCACAATCACGTTATAACACAAATATATTATTAATGTCTCTAATAAAACAGTCAAACATTTAAAGATGCACATGGAACCTTTATTGTTCTGCAGAACAGTCTCTCTGTTTTATAACACCCGGCCCTTTAAATGCTGTGTTGAAGGGTGGCCAGCAGATGGCGCCATAATTAATTTGATCAAATGCTTTGACTGGGACCCCAGAGTCAGACCCGGGACTGGGACCCGTGGCGGCCCTGTGAGGACCTACAGCTTCAGTTCATGGAGCTCCTGCACCAGCTGAGCTAAAGGCTCCTATTTTCTGTGTAAGTGTTG
This sequence comes from Odontesthes bonariensis, assembly GCF_027942865.1. Lineage (NCBI taxonomy): Eukaryota > Metazoa > Chordata > Actinopteri > Atheriniformes > Atherinopsidae > Odontesthes > Odontesthes bonariensis. The sequence continues at coordinate 2,273,316 of NC_134507.1, read as the reverse complement.
AACTTTAAAGTCTACAGCTGAGCTTCTCTTGCTCTCTTTTCTACCTGAAATCCACCTTTAACTGAGCTTGAAGTAGACTTTAAGCTAACTGTGATGCTGTGCGTCTGACGTCATGACGTCTCCGCCTTCCCCAGAACCTTCTAGAACTTTCCAGAACTTTCTACCGGCAGTTGGGCTGACCGCCGCTCTCTCGGCTCTGACAACTTGGGAAATAAAATAGATGCTGAATTACCACCCCCTCCATCGTTTTTTAAGGTTAGTAAGAGGAAAAACAAATAATTTAATTGTAGTAAGTTTAGTTAGTTTAGTAAATTTCCGCCGCGAACACCTGCTAGCATCCCAGACAGCTAGCGGGGCTAGTAGCTCTCCTGCTCTCTGGGTTTAATATCGTAACGGTAGCTTACAGTTGTGTATTCATGCAGTGTTGGTGTTGGCTTAGTGTTGGTTATACATTCGCAAAAAAATTATATAGATATAGATACATATCTATATCTATATATATTAATGGCTATAAATTAGCCCATTATCGCAGCTAGCTGGGTCGCGGTTGTCTTCTTCTCTACTTCGGGCGCGCGCATTTATACATGACCGTTGGTTCACGTGCCTGTCGGCGCGCACAGTTCATGCAGATGACCGAATAAATAAAATATTGCACAGGGTCTTTTAGTATGTAAAATCGATCGTGGAGATTTCTGCGAGAGAAGAGTAATAGCGTCAGAGCAGATCACTTACCGTAACTATGGTTACCTCAGGTTTGACTGTCTCCCGGACATCTCACCCTGTGGTAAGATGGCCGACTTGCGGACGTTCTAAACTCAGACGTAACACATCTAGCCATTCTATACATATCTATGTGGGGGGTGATATTAATGATGCTTTAACTGTGGTGTTTCCGGGAAGCGGGCATTTGCTTCCACCTGCGTTGCTTTCAAAGGACTTGAGGTTAACGGCGAAACCCCGCTGCACACGTCTCTGTCACGCCGCCATTTTGGTCCTTCCTTCACCGACTTCAACCCCCACCGGGAGCGTTGCAGAAGCCAGCGTTTAGCCCGCCAGACTTTGTTTACTTGCTCAGGTTTGGAATACATATATTTAAGTACATAGATGCAGATGAACGCTGTAAACATGATGAAAGCCACAATATGATTGCACAAACTAACTCTGACATATCTTTAACCCTCAGGACTTCTGTACGGCAGAGCTTCCTTTGGTTCCTGTCAACCTCTCCAGAGGGGCGTCTGCTGATGGCAGAAGGATTATATGACCTCTGGTTGGGACCCTGGTCAGTTCCACAACCCTTGGCTTGGTGTCCAATGTGACGGCTCCCCCCAGCTGGCCCGCTGTATTCTCAGCTCTCTGACTTCTTGTGCCAGAGGGACAGTCCTGTGTGGAGGCAGCCCAGGCAGCTGGTTTTATCTGTGAACCTGCATACTTTCACTTCAGCAACAACAAAGGTATGCAAGCCCTAAATAGTGATAGTAATGACTCATTTTAACTTTATCTTAATTTAGTTTTACACAGAACAGGGATCAGTTAAATAAATATATTTATATATAGATAAAAAATTAGAGAGGGCTGGCTACATTTGAATGAATTTTGTGTTCAAATGATTCACTTTATGTTGGCCAATGTGGCAAAAAAAATCACATCAAAATCTTATTCATGATATTCAAAAGCTGAGATGACATCTCGTCAATGTCGAATGAATTATAGAGAGTAATGTAAAATTAAATTCTGCTTTTGACAGACGGGATTATGAAAACTTGGAGAAGGATATTGAGCTTAAAATTGCTTCAGTGCTCCTTAAGTTGGAACACATCTTTCTTGTGTCTAATGCAGCTGTAGATGAGCTTTTACAGGAGTTCAACTTTTTGATTGGTTCTTTTTCTCTGCCAATTACCCAAAAAACTATTAGCCAAGTATTACAAGACGATGGATGCCAGTTTGACCCGTCAGCTGTTGAAAAGCTGGCCAGTGTACTCTGTGAGACAAACCCTGTTTAAAAAAAGCAATTGGAGATAAAGGTCCACTTTCCAGTGCTTGGAGGTGAAAAGCTTACTATAAGAGCCACTTTAATGTAGTGGAACCATCGGAATATATATTTGACCGAAAGAATCATAAGTCATTCCAATAGATTTTAATTTTAAAGGTGATAGAGAATGGTTGAATGGGGCATTAATCCTTGTTCTGTGATGTGATATGTAGCCCAAAATAAATTGGTTGGGTCTGTAATGGCTCAGAACCTCCCTAAAAGGCTCTCTGAAACAGCTGTTTCTATGCTGGGTTTAGAATGCATCTTTTTCCGTCGTTTCAGAGCTTATCTGGCAACCTCATTATGAAATGCAGGTTGCCGATGCTTGATTGGCTGCCCTTGCTCTCACTGAAAACAGAGCTATAGAGTAATACACCGACTGAAAAGAAAGCTCATCAGAATCAGAATACGTTTTATTGCCATTGTTAGTGAAAAGTGTTCACTAACTAGGAATTTGCTGCGGCGTAATGTTCAAACATGTACCATAGGATAAAAAATAAAGAATAAAAATATATGAATACAAAATGTACAAGGTGCAGGGCTGGACTGGGGAAATTTTTCAGGCCGGGCATTTTTAACCAAGACCAGGCCATCACCAGGTATTGAAGGGGAAAAAAATTAAGTGCGCTGTGACAGCATGTTTTTTTTTTTGTCCCTTAACCACTGTTTCCACTCACTAATACAAAATTATTATGACTTGATCAGGTGCAGTGACAATGCATCCTTGTTCATATGTCACCAAAAATCATTCCCTTCCAAACATCAAAACCAATCAGATAAAATAGATATACAGTATATAATATCACTGCAAATATTGAATATAATTTTTTTGGATGAATGTTATTTTAAATCATTCAACAAAACTTGGATTTAAATTCTTCTTTTTATTTGACAGTCCACAGGTCTGGCCAGTCACTACTGATGTCTACAGAGAAACAGCTAAAATGATGCATGCATCACACATCTCACACCCACTCACACTATTGTGATCACAATATTCCCCAGCAGGACATACGCATCCCCCTCTTTACATTAACAATCTGGGCAAAGTGAGGCTACACTTCTATAAAGTGGAGATGCATTAGCTGCCTTTGAATACTCTGACCTGGTGGTGGTAGCCTGGCTCCTTGTGTCTGCCCACACTGACCTGCTTCAGGTTGGGAGCTGCCAGGGCTGCTGGTTTCATGGCTGGGGCCTGTCTGGGTCTGATCTGGGTCTGACTTGTGCTTCTTTACAAAGAAGTCTTTTCATTGTTATCTGTCCCTACACAAAATAAGACAGCCGGGTTAAACCTCAATATTGTGTTAATCTTAAACTCTTTGTCTCCATTCTTGTGCTTTAACTTACTTTAAAACCAACTCCAAGCCGAGCTGCTATAAAATTAAACCAAATCATGTAGGTTAGTCAGGTGAAGTAGCTTGGCTAAAGTTGTACTTTTATACCTTTATAATAACAAAAAAGCTTTTCATCAGTTTCATCTAACGTTACAGTTATGAAATCCTTATGAACTGTGTTGATTATACACTTACTGAAAACCAACAATGATTAAAGTGCTACATAATAGCTTCATGCTAACGTGACATTAGCCTTTCATAACTTTAGCCTACTCGTTTAGCCTAACAATTGGCAACAAAATATCTTCTCTAAATGTGCAATCTTTAAAAACAATGATTAATTTGGAAATCACATTAAAACTTAACTCAAAATGATGTATTCCAGGAAAGTAGGTTCACTCTGACAGTACAACAGGACACTCTCTATGCCTGCCACTCATTTCAAAGACGCCGCGTTTCTCACTCATCTTTCAACTAGACTTGCCTGTCAATCAACTGGAGTGACACCTGAGGTGTCCAATCAGGTTCCAGAGGTGGCCGTTCGGGAGCCGAGTCAAAAGTGCCGAGCTTCGCCCCTGGCCTGCCCCTCACCTCATTGGCCCAGGCTTCAATCAATCATGACTAAAGGGCCGATCTACCAGTTTATGCACCAATAGGAGGGTTTATATACCGTTATCCACATATTGTTTTAAATCTTTATTATATTATATTTCGTAAAAAAAAAAAAAGCGCAGGCCAGTAAGTCATCAGGCCAGCGGGCAAATGCCCGGTATGCCTTACTATCAGTCCAGCGGTGACAAGGTGTGTACAACAATACACAGTATCCAATATACAGAGCAACAACAGTGCAGCTTCATTAGTGCAGTTTTAATGATGGTAAAGTGACTGGGGCAGGTTATGAGGTGATTATGAAGTGTTCATAAGTCCAACTGCAAGGGGGAAAAACTGTTTTTGTGACGGGAGGTTCTGGTCCGAATGGACCGAAGCCCCCTGCCCGAGGGGAGCGGTGCACATAGAGAAGGGTCAGCTGTGATCCGACCTGCTCGCCCCATAGTCCTGGAGACGTGCAGCTCATGGATAGATGGCTGCAGCCGATCAGCTTCTCAGCGGAGCGCACAGCTCGCTGCAGTCTGTCTGTCCCTGTGGGAACTGACCATGAGCTGCTCGGAACGGAGCTTTGTGAAACTACTCCGTGAAATGCGCGGAACAAAGGAAAAGTCGGCGGTTGGGGATGCTGTTAAAAATAAATAAAAGCCATTGATCGCGAACATTGCTTTCCGGGGGAAGAATATGTAACGATCCGCTTTCACACCAGTTCCTGTTTCTCGCCGAAGGGGCGTGTCTGAAACGGAGTGGCTGTGGACTTGGGTGCGGGGGGGGGCGATTGCTGAAAAAGTGACGTCACTTTTTCACAAAAATGGGCTTGTAACTCTTATGGGGGATACTCAAAAAAGGGGAGAACTTGAAACAGAGGTTCTGACACTTGCTGGCACTTCGTGTGTACTCCCCACAGCGGGGAGACTCAGAACTAACACCAAAAATGGGAAAAAGTCGATTTTGATTCTCTACCCCCTTTAAAGTCTTTGCAGCAAATTCTTGACTGCCACACAATCTTGGATCAGGCTGTAGATTTGAAAACTGTAGATAATCAGCCTCAGAGAACTTGCGTGCACTTAAACAAAACTATCTGGGATGATGCCTTCTTCAATGAAAATGGACTGTTGTCTCAGCAGGAAAGCATTTCATTGATATTATACATTGATTTGAAATATGTAATCTCCTTGGTCCATCCAGGAGGAAGCACAGAATTTGTGGCTTGCACTGGATTCTGGGTAATTCTGGGCGGCTTTAATCAAAAGTAATGATCTGAAGTGCCATGGGTATGAGAAAGTGTTAAAACCTTTAACTAACGATCTTGTAATTTTGGAACAGAGTGGGATATTTCTGTCAAAGCTGGGCAGAACAGTAAAAGGCACAGTTCAGGGTGTGGTCTCCGACAACCTTGGTGCACACAGTATTGCTGGATTTGTTGAAAACATCTCAGGGACATACGCATGTAGATTTTGCATAGCGGAAAGATCAGAGTTCCAGACTGAAGAAGTCAGCAGTGAAATCTTTACTTTGAGAACTAAAGACATTCATGCAGATAATTTATTAATCCTTGAGGAAAGCAAATTACCCAGTTATTATAGTGTGAAATCAGTGTATTTTGATGTTACCTCTGGGTTTCCAACAGACATTGTACATGATCTTTTTGAAGGAATTGTTCCTTTTGAACTTGCACTTTGCCTCAGTTTGTTAATCAAAAAAAGTATTTCACATTGTGTACATTGAATGAAGAAATATCATCTTTCAACTTTAAGTAGCCTGACGAAACAAATCGACCTCATCCTGTGGCTCTCAGTTCTGCATCCAAAAAAACTGTTGGGGGAAATGCATGAGAGCTGGAGTCTAATTAGATTTTTGCCTTTGTTGATTGGGCAGAGTGTTCCTTGTGAGGAGCCTGCTTGGCAGATCTTAACAGACCTGAAGGACATTGTTGATCTCGTTGTCAGTCCTGTTCAGGACTCCATCACATATCTTGGTTTTAAGATCAGAGCACAGAATTAGGTTTCAAGAGGTTTTCCCAGACTGTGCGCTTCAACCAAAGCACCATTTCTTGGAACAGTATCCGTAAGTTTGGGCCACTGAATGTGATAAGTTCTTTTAGGAAGTGCGAAAACAAACGCCAGACTCGTACAACACTATTGTGTTCTCAAAACATATTTATTTCACACTGTAAGCCAAAATGGTGTGATTTCATAGATTTAGTAAAAATTGATTTAATGTCATCATTGTGATTTCTAAGAAATGTGTTGTAGAAGCTGTTCAGCAGTTTGGTTCCACGCGGGAATCAGTCGGATCCCGAGGCTGTCCGCATTTCATCATGTTTCATCAACCGTCCTCATGTATAATGCACGCGGTTCACCCACCGGGGGGGCAACCGCCATTCCGACAAGGCTTTCCATATCAGGAAATGTGCGTCACTCAACAGGTGAGTCCCTTCTTCCTGTTCATGCATTTTACATGTTTTAAGACGTGTGTGCAGATGTGAAGCAGTCTTTAAAAGCCTAATTAAGTTTCATAGAACTGAGGTATAACGCACCCCAAAAGCAAAGGAATGATATTCAAATAGTTTACCACACAAAAAGAAGCGACAAACCCTGTTCACTTATTGGTTTTAAACTGATGATAATAGGTTTTGGGCAGCCTAATACATGAAATTGGTTTTATTTGCAGCACCGGGACGTCCGACACAGGTGAGCTGTCACTGATGTCTGATCATAAAGGCGGTAGCATGGTTGCCGCGTCTGTCACGGCGGTGGTGGACCGTGACGTCAAAATGACGTTTCAGGCCTGGCGCTTGCCTTGAAAAGACGGCGCAGCGCGCTGTCGTGCACCAGTCGATTTTTGTAACTTGGCGGCGCCGAGCACAACGAACCGGATGCACCGATGTGAGACCAGGCTCAGTGAGGAGGTGCGTTTTTACAGGCAGCTGTACGAAACTGCAGGGAAACAGCACAGGGAGCACGTAAACTCCCCAAACTGGTACACAGAGATTGGCAGAACTTTGGGGAAAGAGGGAGAGTTCTGTAAGAATGTGTGGAAGAAGCTACGGGACAGATACGTGAAGGCAAAGAAGAGGGCAGAGACTCTGTTGATGCCGTGGGCTTCAAACCTTTACCTCTTTTAACTGAATTAAAAAATTAAAATGATCCGAAAACTGCAGCAGTATCATTAATTACAGTATTCTTGCTCTTGACAGCGGCATTGTTTTCTTCTCCACTTTCGTGGTTGTAGAGTAGAGGTAACTTTCACGCAGCAGCGCCACCTCTGTGACGGAGAAAATTGCAACTACTGGCGCGCAACGACTTGCGCCACTATATAGGGTCCTATGGCGGGCACGAACTCATGACGTCATCAACACCGCTCGCGCGAGCAGACGCGGTAACCATGCTAGAGCCTTAAGCGTTTTAGAGGAGGACAGGGGAGGAGATGGCTCCAGAGTGGTGGTGATAGTAATGCTGTAATCAGACACTAGTTCACGGTTCAGTTGTCCTGACCTGCAGTCCCCAGAGAATAGTAGCTTAGAATAGAAGGAACCAACTTATTCCAACTTTTTGTTGGAGTAAGTTGGTTCTGACGTCTCAGTTATTCAGTCTCTGCATGTTATTGATGCTCACCTCTGTACCAGCTGACATGTTCTGGCTGGAACTAGTCAGTGATTTCAGGTGTGTAACTGGAGCGCTGGCATTGATGTCTGTAATTGAAATGATTAATGTTGCTTATGATGCATTCAAAAGGCGCGTGCGCTCTGTGGAGAGCTGCGCTCCGGCTGGCTGCTGTGAGGGCTCACTGACACTGTGTTTCTGCTTCATCTCACATGTTTCAGACTCGCCCGGTTTACATTGATACCTGTATGTTGATGTGAGGACTTTGAATGAGGACTGGATGAAGCTGCAGCAGCAGCTGTTGTTTCTCTCTGAGTTGATGAGAAAGAAAAGTCTCTGCTGGACTTTTTGTTGCTGCAGCTCCAACTCTGAGTGTGAGTTGCTGTGTGTGAGGACAGATTAATATGTGAGATATGAATGGGAGTGTTGGCGTTGGATTCGTCACTAAAAAGGTATTTGTAAGCATCACAAACACTGATATGAACTCACCTTATTTCCTGTAAAGGAAAAGGGGCGGAGCCTCAGACCAGGTGAACCAGTTGTTCCATATTACGAAAGAACACAGACACATTCACACAGTTCAGGCTCCATTTTGAGTGCACAGCAGCAGGAGGAAACCTGAGGTCAGAATCAGGTGAGTGTGAACAACCTTCTTCTTATTTCACTGTCAGTCTCTGAGTGGGTTTCCTCTCTGTGGCCTGCAGAGCAAGAAGAAGCAGAACTCAGCAGCTTGTTTCTGCTGTTGAAACGAAGCTGATCGGACGGCTCTGATACAAAGAACTGATCCAACTCGGGTGTAGATAACACACAGATAAACACAGTGAAGCTGATGTGTTTTAATCAGGACTTCAGAGCAGCTTTGGCAGCAGTAACTCATCTGTAAATCCAAACTCCACAAAGCTGCAGACAGCTGATCAGCTGGGTCAGCACAAACTGAGTCTGACGGCTCGGAGGAAAGAAATGACGTCTCCTTTCTCTAAAAGTTCTTTCTGACATGGAACAGAAAGAAAAGCAGGAGGTTAAAGCTTGTTTCAGTTTGGCTGTGAGACCTGAACAGACGTGTTTGTCTTCATTCTTTTCTTCTCTCAGACTGACTGAAGTCCAGAAGATGGACAGAGCAGAGTCTGCAGCATCCAGCGGTCGCTCTGCCAACAGGAACCCACCCAGACCTCCAGAACCATCAGACACAAAGTAAGAGAACTGCTCATGGGGGGGGGGGGGGGGGGGGGGGGGGGGGTTGTTTTTGTTTTTTCAATCGGCAAAAATCAATAAAGTGCGGCGCCAGTGGTCCTCTGCCCTTACCAGTAGTAGCCTGAGAAACGGCTCGAGGTTATCAGTCACCAAAGCGGCCGGGGCAGCCCGAGAGGCACCCCGCATGGGTTTTGGGTCTGATAAATGCACGCATCCCCGAAGGTCAGCGCTCGTTTTGCATGTATTAGCTCTAGAATTGCCACAGTTATCCAAGTAACGGTAGAGCGATCAAAGGAACCATAACTGATTTAATGAGCCATTCGCAGTTTCACTGTACCGGCCGTGTGTGCTTAGACTTGCATGCTTGTGTTCATTTTATTGTGATCTTAACGCAAGTTTTAATTTTTTTTTTTAAATATCGTCAAAATATCTTTATCGTGAAAATCCTAAAAAATATCGATATTTTTTTTTGCCCATATCGCCCACCCCTAGGGGGGGGGGGCAGCTTCTTATCTGGGATATCACCATGGCAACGTATACTGGCAACCCAAACAGGGTGTGAAGCAGGTTGGAAATATTTAGGGTGACTAATCTTATTTTTGTTTCTATATATATATCTATAAACATGTATAAATATAGTATATACAGTATATATATGTGTATATATTTATATATTCTGTATCTATACATGATAGACAGATGCTTTGACCAACTATGTCACAGATGTGATAGATCGAACTGATAAAAGAACGAGGTAAATGAACTAGATTTACTTCAGGAAGTGATTTATTTTCCTCATATATATAATTTTAGGTGTATGTGTATATGAATAACAGCATGTTTGTTTTTGCAGAGGTCAGCTCCACAGACAGAGAGCAGAGTCTCCAACATCCGACTGTCTGTCTGTGAAGAGCAACTGGTCCAAAGGAGAACCTCTTAACTTCAGTAATAAAGCTGGACCCTCAGACACAAAGTAAGACAACTGAAACAGATTTCTGGATCTTTCATGATCTCTTTCTTACAAAACAGAAAAAAACAGAATGAATGAATATATAAATAGATAAAGGACAAAATACATTGCTAATACATTGATAATTATTTAACTTGAGCGGTGGTTTGCAGGCAGAGTTCAACATATTACCCGTTTCATCGTCCTCATTTGACGTTACAAACCGCGAGCTCGTTTTAGTGAAAAAGTTTCCTATTTTGGCATATTTAGCTGCGTCTGTTTCCAGAGCTTTCCTCTTTTTAATTCTAGCCTTCTCTGCGCCACCCTTGTTCTTTCTGCTTTCCATCTGTCAAACACCCCTGACCGAGTGCACTGACGTGTTCTGTCAGGGTGCGTCTGCAAACAAACCCCCCAAAAACAAGAGCTGCCAGCGGAGGCGGCCCACGGACAGCGGTAGCAGCGTACGTAACCAACCCACAACCCTAACCCAGTCCTGTTGATCAGTAACTGACATGCAGCCCCTCACAAGGCAGACCAAATACTTTAGGAAAAATTAATTATATAATGTGTATACTTTTTAACAATTAGCTACCTTATTGAGACACTACTTTTCCATTTTTCATCAATTTTTCACTTCCATCAGGGTTTAAAGCCATTTTGGACCACTGCTGTAGTACCAAGCTCTCCAAACAATCCTTGTACCTTTTTTAGTATCTCGGATGCACTCCTTGATTACCGTTCAGTGTAATTTTAGTTCAGATAATCAACTTTTACAAGGTAATTATTACTTTTTACACTGGTGGATCAACTGAGTCATTACACTAAAGATTATTAAGAAGCTATTGACCCATCCCGTGTGACGTCAGCGCAAAAGTAAGCGCCATTTTGGACATGGACTACCAGTAGTCTACCACTGCTAACAACCAAGAACAAGGAGCAAAGTAGCAAGAGGATAATCGAAAGGAACAGAACATTGAAAAAAAATTTTTTAGAAAAAACTTCCCACTTCCACCACGCCATTATATTGTTGCGCACCTGGTTGTAGTAACAATCAACACTCGTATTTTCTCGATTTCTGGTATGCGTGTTTGCGTTTCCAGAGCGAACACAAGTGGACTAAATAAGCTCTCGTCCGAACTGAATAGTAGGATTTCTCACATGCATAAGTGGAATCGAACATAGTTATAACTTGTTAATACTAACTTGTTTCAGTGTGCGACATGCAGTTCGGACGGCCACTAGTGGCTCGCGAGCCCCACGTTCCCGACCCCTGTAGGCTACTAACACTACAGACACCGACCCTTCAGTAATACAGTGCTTGGTTCTGGTAGCAGCACATTTATGACAGGGACCATTTCTCAACAGATAAAGCAGTTATTTCAATGAGAGTTCATAACATTTAGTTTATCCTGATCCTGATGACCAACGTTAAATGAAAATGTAAACAAACCTTAGCTGTAATAAGATGGCGACCACCGGCTCCAGGGACGATCCACTGATGTAGGCATGTGACCCAGCCTGACACAAAGTACTTGTAGGCATCCAAACTTTTAAACGCTTTCAGATCACTACCTGTTAGTGATGCGCGGGTCACCCATTGACCCGCGGTTGACCCGCGCGCGGGTGGGTTGGGTAGCAGTTTTTTCTAAGTATTGCGGGCGGGGCGGGTCAAAATAATCAAAACCCGCAACCCAGAAATTTGGAAATATAGACAACTTTACGCGACAAACCCTGGGCGGCGCCATTACTCTCCACAATGCACTTCATTTCCGCCGGAAGTAGTTTGCGCTGCGTTTGCCAATGTAAACAGATGATGCTAGCTTGACAGCCCACTCGTAGATCGCTAATAATGTCCTTATGTAACGGGTTGGCTGTTGATTCCACTTCCACAGTGACTGCCAATCATATTTATCTTTATTCGTGTATCAAGGACGCTCACTGGTTGTCAGGGCTCTCCTCAGCACGTAAATATGGGCTGTGATGTAAGCGCAGCCAGTGCACGAGGATTGAGCCCATGGTAGGTTTGTTACACAAAGCACAGCGTTATACTGAAACTGTATTTAATGTAATAATGCGGTTAGCATTATTATTATTATATATTATGCTCAGTAAGATGACGACAGCATTGCATTTGACTAAATGTGTTTTTATTTTGTAATGTTAATGTAATGGTTGTTAGCGATCTTGGCTCGAAGGCTAAGCTAAACTTGCTAACTTTCTCTCATGAAGCTGTGCCGAACGAGTGCTGCGCTGTGACCGTGAGCTGACCAGTCGTATTTCTTATCGTTATTCAGGCAATAAAAGTCCAGTCCTGTTTACATAATGTAATATAACGTTGAATATATTGTTGTACAAAATTGAAAATAAAGGTTGATGTAATTTCATGAGTGCCCTAACTTCCTTAGAGTGTTACAATTTCTTTTAACACAGTTCATTCATAGTAAACTCATACTTTACATTAATAACACTGGATTAATTAATTGTTTTGAGGAAATTAAACAAATGGCTTCAACTAGAAAGATCATGTATTTAATCCTAAAAGGTATTAAAAAGTGAAATACAAAACGACCCCACAAAATTACATCACTATAATAATAATTTACAATATTAACTGTTAAACATATACTATGCACACAGCAGTGGCGGCTGCTGACTTTTAAAACAGGGGAAGACCATATTACGCTTGGTTAAAAGCATGTAAACTACATTTGGTGTTGCTAACTGCTTAGCTGCGAGCATACACGCCCCCTCCTGAAGCCGGGCGTCCTCAGCTCGGAAGCCTGGCTGTTAGTGGCGGGTCATAACATGATTTCCTCAGTGAACGGCGGCGATTTCAGAACAAATCACTTCATTAAGCTACAGGACAACATGTTGTAGTTATGAAAGTAAATGCAGTATTGGGCATATCTTGTGTTTTGTGAAGAACTGTTTTATCGTCAATTTAACATTGAAGATGTAGAGATTTCGCCAGAGAATGGGAGAGGCTGCCTCCCGTGTTGTCTCTGAGTAGCCGCGGCTGGCACACAGGCAATATTCTAAACCTCATGAGGCATTCTGATCAGTGGACTTCTCAGATTAACTAGGCCAGCACAGATGGTCAATATGTTGTCCAGTTTACGTGCCATGATGGGAACGGTCTGGGATAAAATCTTAAAGATCTTCAGTCTCTGGATTGCTCTTTCCACATGTATGCGGACATTTGTCAAAGCCCTCTCTATCTAACCACTCTTTCAAGTGCTTTCTTGAGTTTGTACAGCCAACTACTGCACATGTCGTTCCCGAACCAATTTTTCTCTTAAGGTTTTCCATCCTTTTTCTCACTGCGTCGATATTGGAGCTAGCTAGCAAAACAAACCGGGGCCCGCCAGACCGGAAGTGGAGAGCATCGACGGGAGGAGTTTAGGAAGTAAAGCGGAAACGGGTCAAAAACTTGTCTATAGGTGAAATCGCAATTTTGAGTTGCAGAAGTTCCTGATAGCTTCTCTGCTGCTAAAGCTGCGTCGACATCACTTCCTTGATCTGGGAGCTTCAAAGTAAGATGAGGGTTGATCTACTACTGTAGACAACAAAGTATATGCTATATTCTACATGAATTTTTATGTTGTAGAGTTGTGGATTTATTTTATCAATGGAGAAATTGAGCAGCCTTGCTTTGTTGTCTACAGTAGTAGATCAACCCTCATCTTACATTGAAGCTCCCAGAAGTGACGTCGACGCAGCTTTAGCTGCAGAGAAGCTATCAGGCTTGTGTTGATAATAATAAACTCCTGGACTATGTACAAACTTCCAAATGCATCGCTTTGTGAGTACAGACCATATTTGTACTACTGTAGAAGTTTGGTGTCATGACATGTGATTTTAGTGTGGTAATTTTGGAGATACTGCCAGGGTCCGTTAGCGCTTGTACGAAGCTATTCGGGATAACTCAGTAACTCAGCTGATGTTCGGCCAATATCGGAAAAACTTCGGGTGGGCTACTTGGCTGGATATCACGGTTCAAATGACCCCAGGTTGAATCTACTCCGAACCATCACTTTAATGTCATCTTTCCTAAAAGGCACGGTACCACTCCATGCGAAGTCTAAATTAGTTGATGACTTAGTAGAATTCTGCTGCGCGGATTTATGCCCATTTGACATTGTCTCTGGGAAGGGCTTTACGCAGGTGGCACAGGGCTTGTAAATATAGGCGCACGGTTTGGGCAGGTGCACATTGAGTAGGCTACTTGTTAGTGGCTGCTCCACTTTTGTTTTAGAGAAAGCTGCGCTGAGTCGTACATAACAGTTCTTCAATAAAGAATGGCGTAAAATCGAATTTTGCTGTCTTTGTTGTTGTTTGATGTAGCCTACCGTTGAAGTTTCAAAATAATGCGAGTCTAGCGCAAATCCTTCTCGTTTAGGTTTGTGTTAAATTAACCCTCTACAGGCCCTGGCTTTTTTTTTTTTTTTTTTTTTTTTTTTGCGGGTCGGGCGGGCCGCTTTAGAATTTCCCACGGGTCGGGCGGGGCGGTTTGGAATTTCCCACGGGTCGGGCGGGGCGGTTTGGAAATTCTCGCGGGTCGGGTTGGGGCGGGTGTTAAAAAAAACCCTAACCCGCGCAACACTACTACCTGTGTATGGCGATGGATTGTTAATCACATACTGGTACAGATCATGAGGGATGAAGTCGGGTAATGATGAGATCGCCGTGAACTTCCGAACGTCAGTGAACAATCCTGATGGAAGCAGGTAAACGTCATTCTCTACGCCAGCTAATCTCAACTTTTCTGAATACCACTCCCTCTGCTCACCCTGTAAATGCCCTACGTCGCTGGACAGTGAAGGTGTTTTCTGCATTTTATTTTAGTCCTTTATTTTAGTTTTTTGTTTTCGTTTTCTCGTACTGCATTCAAACTGCAGTCCACTACATGTCCAAAATGGCCGCCGCTTTTACGAAGGTCACGTGAGTGGGAAGGGTCAATGCAGATCTCGGATGGAAGACGGAGGCCTCTCTTCAAGAGTGGGCTGTGGGGATGGCACGAGTTGCAGCATTCGAAAAAATGTCATATAAACGACCGGGCAAACTGGATGTACATGAAGCAAAGTGGGGCAAATACTTGAACTTTTTAAAGGGCTCCTGAAAGGTGTCATATCGTGGAGAGATGCAAGTTTTAAATAGTGGTGGATAAATACATAACAGTGCTTCTTCTTATGGTTCTTTTTTTTTATTTTCTGTTAACAAATTATTTCTCTGACGTAGTGCTTATTTTACTAATTTGATGTATCGACCTTGTTTGGAGATATTTTCTGTGTCTAATTTTGTTATAGTTATTTTATGTGTTGTCTACATTGATGCGGGTCTTTTCATGGTTTCTATAGAACACATCTGACGGAGGTGTGTGGTGGTCGTAGCTACGCCCCTTGTCATGCTATCACGGCTGAAATGTTTCATCATACCACACAGACAGAACCGGCGCGTGTTTAATAAGTTAAACTTACACGTTGTCTCCTTTGTCTGCGGCGCTCTGCTCTCCTTTCTTCCTTCATGAAACGAAGAAGTATCGCCTGCGCTTGATCCTGACTCTCTGTGAGCTCTTCCAGCCTTGATGTTAGACGCCCGATGTGATCGTCCATGATTAATATCACCATCATGCAGACCATGAACACGGTGGCCTCCCCGCTCTCCATATTAGCTTCTTTGTGGTGTTTTTTCTTCTCTCTGGTTTTGTTTTGTTTTGTTGTTGAATGTGGCGCTAAACGGCTAACGTAACACGTCACTGACGCAGACGGCTGCGCGCGGCGCATCAGTCCCGACTCATGTGCAATGCAGACTGAAACAGCTCCGCTGGGGAAGGACAGTTATCAGAACGAAATTCGAGTAGGACAGTTCTTATAACTGCGTTCTTATAACTACTCTGTCCGAAAGCGTATATCTCTACGGACCAATCAGAGCTTGCATGTGGCAGTGTTTAAATGGGTCCTGAAGGCAACTCTTGCAAAATAACAGTTCTGTGTTCAGAAAACTTCCATACCGTGTGTATTCTGCGTGGCAATGCGCGTACCGAACCGTGACCCCCGTACCGTGACGCTTCGGTACGAATACATATACCGTGCCGGCCCTAATCATTTATGAACATTGACTTACCCCCGCAGCATCCTGTGAGCCGAATTCCAGCTGAGTTTTGCGTTCCACGAAGGTAGTCCGGCTAGTTGGCTGGGGTCAAAAAAGAGCAGACCGATCACTCCCTAGCCACCTAGCGATAGCCGCACCTGTTACGGTGTTTGCTGCTCGGAAGCAGGGGACTGCTCGGTCTGCTCTTCGGTCTGCACGGTTTTACATTGGACGCATTGATATCAAGGGAGGCAAAAATAGCGCCAAGCGAAGTGAGGTCTGACTTTTTCCTGGACAACATTTTGTGATGCAAATGTATTACTCTTTTGAACGGATATTTTTTTGAGAAGCAAAACGCTTTATTTTTTTGACCCCAGCCAACTAGCCGGACTACCTTCGTGGACCCCAAAACTCAGCTGGAATTCGGCTCACAGGACGCAGTGGGGGTAAGTCAATGTTCATAAATGATATTGCTAATATGGGATGTCATACAGCTTCATGTCAAAAGAGGCGAACTATCCCTTTAAAGGGATCAGCATGGATGGTGGTGGCTTAGGAGGGGTTTGTTTGCTGGGGGGGGATTACTGTTGTTATTGTATTGTTGAAATAATGAAAATGAAAAATGTTAATCTCAAAAAAGAAGCTATACAGATCTTTACACGGATTCACGACCCAACTCATTTAGATAACGAGGTTCTAATTTAACAAGCCTCAATGGTGAAAAATAATTTTTAATAATTTTCGTGAAAATAGTTTTTTAACACATTTTTTCATCCCAAACAGAACAGAAACACCATTTCCTCTTTCTGTATACCTTGACCATAACCCCCCCCCATGTGATCACCAGAAAAAAATATTTGAATAATATTCTCAAAAAACATTTCTTACCCCGAATAAAACTGCCCATTTTCTCTTTATATATGCCGCCACCTGCCCTAGTCTGTCATTGAGTTTGTTAACGAGTTGTTTAAACGTCACCTAGCCCTGCCTGAAGGACTCGAGCTGCGTGTCCAGCGGGCACACAGAGCATTGATCCCAAAGCCAGCTGCCGCCTCTTCCCCGAGGTCAATAATTGTTAACTTTTTGGAGTTTCACGTTAAAGAGACGGTCCTAAGGAAAGCGTGGCAACAGAAGATTGAGATCAACGGCAAAAGACTGTACTTTGATAACGACTACGCAACAGACGTCATGGAGAGACGCAAGACATACGGACCCATCAAAGCAGCTCTGAGGGAGAAGGGGATCCGGTACCAGACACCCTACACGAAGATGCGGGTGCACTGGGACTCTGGACTGATGATATACAGCACAGTGGAGGAGGCGGCACGAGACCTAAACCGACGCGGAATCAGGGTGAAGGTGATGACCAAAGCGAACACCGCCGCGGCCGCGGAGGAGCGCCTGAACGCAGCGATGCCATGGAAACGCATCACCAGCACTTCAGACAGCGCAGCTCAGCGTGCAAAGGAGAGGCAGACGGAGTTCAGACGAGACACAGACCAAGGAAACTGCAATGGATGAAAGGATATAGGCTACGTCGCCGGGTGAACACAAACACTATTATTATTTTACTTAAAAAGGATATTTAATTTTGTACTACAGGGTGTTAGTGCACACAAATCTGGGTCATATAGGATTATCATGACTCACGACTTAAGTTTATAGATCAATATAACCGAAAAGTGGGAGTGTTTGGTAGCAAGCACTAAATGTTGGACAATTCTAGTATTTGTGGGTTTTTTCTCACAACTAGGGAGGGCCCCTGTCACAGTGAGGCACTAAACCCTCCTCCCACCAACAGGGACCACAAGGGATGGATAACATCTCCTTTTTTGAAGCCACATCGTTCAATGTTCCACTGTTGTTCTTTGGTTATGTTTTTTATGTTCAGAGTTGGATTGCCGCACAAACTCATTAGAAATGATAGAGTATAATACTAAAATACTGTCGTTGAATATTAATGGTTTAAATAACCCTGTGAAACGTCAGAAGGTAATGACCAAATTAAAGAAGGATAAGTCACAGATTATTTTTTTTACAAGAAACGCACCTGTCTAGTCTGGAAAGTGAAAAGCTTAAGAGGTTTGGCTATAGCAACTCATTTCATTGTTCATTCCGCCATGGATGTAGAAGAGGTGTGGCCATACTTATCCCCAACTCAGTGAAATTTGAATGTATCAAAAAAATTTGTGATAAAGAAGGGAGATTTATTATTGTGAAAGGAAAACTGGGAAACGAAATGCTGACACTGGTAAATGTATACGCTCCACCTAATAGTCCAAAACAATTCTTTAAAATCTTATTTGATACCATGATTTTAGAAATGGAAGGAATATTAATATGTGGTGGTGACTTTAATATTGTGATGAATAGTAATCTAGACACGACAAAGAAGAATAAACATACCAACCATGTCACGAGAATGGTCAAGAGAACACTTAATGAATTTGACCCATCAGTATAGACCCATATCACTACTCAATGTTGATTATAAATTGTATACCTCAATCATTTCCAAAAGGTATGAATACTTTATCAGTGACATTATCGGTGAAGACCAGACAGGCTTCATTAAGGGACGTCAAGCCCAAGATAACATAAGGAGAACTTTACATATTATTAACCATATTCAAAAACAGAAAACATGTGCAGCCTTAATAAGCCCTGATGCAGAAAAGGCTTTTGATAGCGTAAATTGGACTTTTCTGTATCAGGTACTTGAGAAATTTGGACTTAACGACAAAGCTGTCAGATGTATTAAAACACTTTACCCGACGCAAGGATAAGAATAAATGGCAGTCTGACTGAGAGGATAATTTTGGAACGATCTACTAGACAGGGCTGCTGTCTCTCCCCAACCTTGTTTGCAATCTTCATAAAGATCTTAAAGGAATAGAGGTTGGGGGAGAGGAACATACCATTGGACTTTTTGCTGATGATGTGGTCTGTTTTTTGGAGGACCCAGACACATGCATTGCCATACTAATCAACCAACTAGAGATGTTTGGCTTTTGTTCTGGATACAAGCTTAACTTGACCAAAACACAGATTCTAACATTCAACTACTCCCCATCCAAAACCATACAACAAAAACATAATCTGAATTGGAGAGCAACAAAAATGAAATACCTTGGGGTCACTTTAACACAAAACACTGATGATCGATATGAAGCTAATTATGTCAAACTGGATAAGGAAATTAAGAGCGATTTGGACAGGTGGGCTATCCTTCCATTAGACATTGGTTCACGAATAGAGACCATAAAAATAAGTGTTCTACCCCGACTTCTTTACCTGTTTCAGTCACTACCCATTGAGATACCCGAAAAACAATTCAGACTGTGGGACAAAATCATTTCAAGGTTTATATGGAATGGTCACAGACCGAGAATCAAATTTGAAACATTACAGATTGGAAAGGATAAAGGGGGTTTGGCACTGCCAAACCTCAAGGGATATTTTCATGCAGCACAAATTACATATGTAATTTGTTGGCGTGACAAAGATTATGTGGCCAAATGGAAGAATTTAGAAAAATTGGTACAAGGAAGAGAAATTCAAAGTCTTATTGGAGACAGAGAAGAAGCAATGAGTGTAATTAAACAGGTGAATACAGTCACTCAGTTTACGTTAAAACTATGGTTTAATTTGGTACGAAAATATAAATTAGAGAAAGAGCTCGGACTGCTCCGATGGATAGCTTATGACAAGGGTTTTATCCCTGGTTCTCTTGACCAAAGATTTAAACAATGGATTCCTAAGGGATTAACAGCGATATGTAAAACAATTAAAAATGGGAATTTTATGAGCTTCCAGGAGACTAAACAAAAATATGATTTAAAGGTAGGGTAGGAGATCCTGGATTTTGAGTCCAGCGAAGCTGCATTTTGAAAATACACAGGTAAAAAGTCCCAACCCTTTTCTTCACTTTCCCCCCGAAGCCACGCCTCTAGAGTACATGAATGCGCACGAGCACGAAGGTGCACGAGCGCTGTTCTGACAGCAAGCATCGATTGTTGCCATATTTAGTATTTAGTTTATGCTAACTATACGTTTAATAATGCTAGGTGCTAGCCAAGCTGGCTCTAGTTTAGCTTCCTGCCAAGCTTCTGGACACGTAGTTTGTTCACGGAGCAGGGTACGCGCACAAGGGGAAGGAGGAGCAGATTGCAGTTTGATAGACGGCATCAGAATCCAATCATTGTGAACAGTCCGTTCACAATGATTGGATACTGTTTTTCCTAGATTGTACGTTCTAGAGGCCACTAAAACTTTTCATATTTGTGTCAAAACTTTTAATTAATTGGTTGCAATGGGGGTGTGAAGAATATTTCAAGCAATATGTAAAAAAATGTTCCAGAAAAAGATCCCCTACCCTGCCTTTAAGTAACCAAGATCATTTTAGATACTTGCAGATGAGGAACTTTCTCAATAAAGAAATAAAAAACAGTGTAAACTTGGACACAAATTCAATAATCAAAACCATAACTGAAGCCTATAATGCAAAGAAATTAAGACTAATCTCTACAATTTATGGGCATATAATGGAAGCAAGGGGGAATACAACGACATATGTAAAACTGAAGTGGCAGACAGAGCTAGGTGTGAACATATCTGATGATGAATGGTCACATATTTGGAAAACACAGCAGTCAACAACATCATCACGTGTTTGGAGACTACATTGCTGGAAAAATTTAATTAGATTTTTTATAACACCCAAAATTAGGAATAAACATACTTCATTACCACAGCCATGTTGGAGAAGCTGTGGAGGTGTAAATGTGAACCACTCACATGTATTCTGGCTCTGTCCTAAAATCACAAAATTCTGGGAAGATGTTCATTTGGTTATGTGCAGTATTTTGGTTTATGTTGTATCCAAGTCTTGTACATTATTATATCTTGGTGTTATTACGGAAAATGATAGATACATATTGAAAATTATGTTAGTAGCCTGTAAAAAGGCAATTACAAGAAAATGGTATAAGACAGACCCACCATCCCAGGAAGATTGGTTGAAAGTTATGGACGAAATACATTTCATGGAACAACTGACTTAAAATAAAAATAAAATAAGGACTCAAGAGGATCAATACTGCCGGAAGTGGGAGAAATGGACTGAATACATAAAAACGACAGGACAAGGACGATCACATTGACATCGGAAATTGATCAAACTGTAGAAACATGGTGATCCAACATATTCTTTTTCACTTTTTTGTTTTTTTTTATTTGTTTCCCCCACTCCCCTTCCCTTTGCACAATGTTCTAAAAAAAAACAATAATAAGAAAGTATCAAAAAAAAAAAACACTGCCATGACTAAACCCCAACATCAGACCAGCCCACTGGGAATTATCCCGGTCCTCCCAATTAGCCACTCCGAGCCTGATGTATACTGTATATATATATATATATATATATATATATATATTTATATATTCTGTATCTATACATGATAGACAGATGCTTTGACCAACTATGTCACAGATGTGATAGATCAAACTGATGAAAGAACGAGATGAAGGAACTAGATCCACTTCAGGAAGTGATTTATTTTCCTCATATATATAATTTTAGGTGTATGTGTATATGAATAACAGCATGTTTGTGTTTGCAGAGGTCAGCACCACAGCTGGAGAGCAGAGTCTCCAACATCCGACTGTCTGTCTCTGAAGAGTGACCTTTCCAAAGAGGAACCTCCTAACCTCAGTGATGAAGCTGGACCCTCAGACACAAAGTAAGACAACTGAAACAGAGATTTCAGGATCTTTCCTGATCTCTTTTATTTCTGTTAAACTCAGCATTTATATCCAAACCAGCTCAATGTCCTGTTAACTAGGTTAGCACAGGCACTAACTTGCTGCTGTCTCCTGTTGCCATGACAACAAATGGGAGAACAGCACTCAGTCTGGTGTCAAACCAAGGAGATGGTGGTGCACAATCTGATGTAGCAAACCCAAAACTCTGGCTACAGAGCTGAGTTTCTGATCATTTTGGTTTGTGTTGGAAATCTAAACTCTACTTCCAGTTCAGGAGCAACACGGCCTCTGAACAGGACCACATGTCTGCCAGTGATGGTCTATTTTCTGCCTCTGACAGCTCAGGGGGTCACAGTGGATGGATGTGGAATGAAATGTGCTCATCTCAGAGTGTAGCTGCAGCCAGTGTTGTTAGAATCTATTTGATCAACACACACTATCAGCCCAGGGGCCTCATGTACAAAGAACAAAAAGACTTGCTGGATTTCCTCCTGAAACATGGCGTACGCTCAAACCCAAATGCCCTCCAACGTCGGATGTATGAATCTGTGCGCACGCATCAATCCAAACACATTTCGTTTGTACATCCCAATCAACGTGGAACTGAGCGCATGTCGTAGCACCCGACCCCTCCCTGTCCACGCCCCTACTTAAATACGCAAATCCTATTTAAATGAGCCCTGCACCTGCGATTCCCCTCTCTGTACGATTAGAAAATAATAAAAAAAAGAATGAATAAGACGGGAAAAAGAAGAACTTTATGGAAAGCGAGATGTCGGTGCTACTTTCTGAAGTGGAGGTGCGAAAAAACATGTTCTTTGGTACGCTGTCCTCCGGCATAAGCAGCAAACATAAGAGGAGTGGGTGGGAGATTCTGTGTGAGCCTGTTAATGCTGTTAATGCTGGGGGGTCTGAGAAGCCTCACAAGCAGAGGTGAAGAAGAAGTGGTCCCACATTAAGGTGGACGTGAAACGGAGACTGGCTGCCCACCGCTGCAGTATGGCCAAAACAGTTGGGGGGGGGGGACCGACTCTGTTTGAACAGAGAGTCGGGGCAACTATGGGTGACACTGCTCTCTCTGGGGTGGTGGGAGCACATGAGGGTGACTCTGATTACCCCCAAGCTAAATACCGATGTTTCTGTGTAACTCACAACAACGTGTTCATACAGTAACGCGCAGAAGTGCGCCGGGGAAAAGGTGAGGCTGATTAAGACATTTCACACTTTACGCACAGGGTTAGTAACATTTGCCCACAGAGACGATCAGGGGCTTGTTAGAAAGATCTTAAGCTGAAGTTTAACCAGCAAAAAACATTAAGAAACTAACTTTAACCACCGACTGATGCTGTGAAGACGGGATAGAAACTGGGGGCGCACATACTCAATGCACGGTGAATAATATTAGGACAATTACACAATAAAGTTACTCACCAAGAAGCCAACCATCACGCACAGTGCCAGCTTGTAGTCTGTTCCCAACGATGCTGTTATTCAGAATGTATGAATCGTGCGTTGAACCAGGCCACCTCGCCTGGTTAATTGCATTTACGCATCACATATGATCTGATGAAAATATGTATGAAAATACATATGATGAATGAAAATGTTTCCTGTTAACATACAAATTCATCATGTGATGGAGCTTATATAGCAATGTGTCTGCAGTCGATAGCTCCTATTACAGAACCGTCTCTCGCTTCAAATTGAGCTTTAATGTTGGCCTGTTCAACTGCATTGTGGGAATTTATATACGTGGCTGAGATGCGGATAATTCTGTCCCACGCGGCTGGCATGGCTCGGCTCAGGGTAGACTGGCACAGTCCCAATCGGTTGGCCACCTGCCCCTGGAATGCTCCGGTTGCTATAGGAACCCCAGTGTGCACATCACCTGTGGAATGCCCCGGTTGCTATAGGAACCCCAGTGTGCACATCAGCTGTGAGCACAGGCAGCGCATGGCTCCTCCCTGTGTTGCGCTCCAACGCCGGCTGCAGCTCTGCGCACAGTTCCAGGAGGATTTCCCTCAAAACGGATAATGAGTCGCCATCATGTGCCAGCAAATCCTCTCTGTCTCTAAACACACGCTCTCTTCGAATTGCACCATTTGCAAAGTCTTCTTATACCGCTAAAGCAGCCATTGTTTTAAATGGTATGCATTGCACCACTTTGTGCTGCTTTTATATCCACTCATGTAACTGCAGACACGTGGGTGTGTTAATAGAATAGAATAGAATAGAATAATACTTTATTTATCCCCCAATGGGGGAAATTCAAATTCGTCAAGTAGCTCAACATTTTTTTAAATATTTACAATGATTGAATTAACAACAATAAAACAACAATAATAATTCTACTACGAACTAAATAATAATAAATGACTAAATGGCAAAATAAATCAATTTGAGAAGAACTCAGCAGTCACTGTTATAAAGCCTTATGCTGTTGGAACAAAGGACCTTCTGAACCTCTCAGTCCTGCAGCGCAGAGAGATGAGCCTCTCACTGCAGCTGCTCCTCTGTCCTGTCAGGATGCTGTGGAGAGGATGTTTATTATTCTCCATCACAGAATCTAACTTCCTCCTCATCCGTTTCTCCACCACAGCACTGAAAGAGTCCAGCCTTCTGCCTACAGCAGAACCAGCCTTTTTCACCAGTTTGTCCAGGCGTTACAGTTTGTGTCTGTAGTGCAACTCCCCCAGCAGACAGCAGCATAGAACAGTGCACTCTCAATGATAGTGCACTCTCTATCTCCCCTCCATCAATGCAGACTGACTGGTATGGGGTTTTAGATCTCCTGAAGTCCACCACCAGCTCTTTGGTTTTGGTGGTGTTCAGGAGCAAACAGTTCTTTAATTGTTTATCAGTATTAATTGTTCATGTGTCTCAAATGTGGACATCATAGTCTGAGGACTAATTGTTTTCACATTTATTTATTATAACAGTTTCCCAACATCACCTTAGGTGTCGCCAAAGAATCAGCAGCTGTAGAAAAGTGCGTATGCCAGCCCTGAAGTTGGCGTGAGGCACCGCACATTTCCAAGGTCATTTCGCTCTTGATACATCTGATTGTTGACGTGAAAAGGTGCGTACGCCACTATTTTGTACATGAGGCCCCTGGTCTTTATCAATACACTTATTGGTTATCTGTAATTACTGAAGAGTTTTTCATTTCTTAATTCTAAGAGAGCAAATGTAGAATAGGATTAGGACTGATTTGAAATCTAATGAAATGTTTTCTGTAGAGCAGCAGCAGTAATATTCACACAGTGAAGTCAGCACATAAACTGAGGATTGAACCAAATGTGAAATGTTGCTGCAGGAAGGGTTGAGTTTGCATTCACATCAAACAGCAGAGTTGATGCCAAATGGAGTTATTTTAAAAGGATTTTAGTGATGAAGACATGTGTTGACAGAGGGAGGAAGAGGAGTGGTGTTTGTGAGGAGCAGCAGCTGTCCTGCTGTGCTCTGTGTCAGGACGTCCTGAAGGATCCGGTCTCTGCCAGCTGTGGACACTGGTTCTGCAGACAGTGCATCACCTCATACTGGGACCAGTCTGCTCCCTCAGGAGGCTCATACTGGGACCAGTCTGCTCCCTCAGGAGGCTCATACTGGGACCAGTCTGCTCCCTCAGGAGGCTCCTCCTGTCCCCAGTGTGGAGAAAGATCCAGAGCTGCACCAGGTCAGATATTTCTGTTAACCCGTTTAGACGCACACACACATCAACATGTTCAAGATGCACAAACAATAATATTTGACCAAAACTATGAATCGCCATGACGACAAAGTCAGTGGTTTAAAAAGAGGAGGTTTAACTGCTGAAATGTGTCTGTTTTTATTTCAGTTGATGTTTTAGTTTCTTCAGACGCTGAGAATAAAAGTGTTAGTGGGCAGTTGTTAGTTTTCAGCCCCCCTCAGGTTTCAGAAGGACTTCACACACAGCTTTGGGTCTGAATGGTTAACCTGCTGATTTAATGCAGACACATTGTGGTGTCAAACAGAACAACACAACATTTGTTAGGACCTGACTCACATGGACACAACAACAGAGACACACCATCAGTTCAAGCTAAAGAATCATTTTATTAACTCACATCAGACTGAATTAATACGCCAAATCAAAGCTTTATGTTCTGGGCTGTGGACATCAGTTAAATCAGAGCTGGATCATATTTCTGAGTGGAAGACATAAATGTAAATGCTGTAATGAGCAAATGGATCAGAAAATGAAACTAATCCAACACAATAACCAAGATAGCAGCACCTGTGGAGAAGAGCAGAGTAATCAGACTGAAATCAGGACTAAAGGAGCCAAAATAAGATGGAATGAGCCACAGGTGTAATGAATACATGTACTTTTCATATTTGATGGTTTCATGATGGCAGCAGCTGTCCCTGTATTCATTAACCAATCAGAATCCTGTTTGTTCACACAGTTTGGAGGCACTGGGTCTAAATTCAGACACAGAACACAACACAGATAAAGAAGAACAAATCCTGATGAATTGAATCTAATCTGTTTGTGTTTGGTCTCATTTGTTCTTTGGTCAGCAGATGTTGGTCTGCAGGAGGTTTTAGATGAACATAAGATGAGTCTGAGGAGGAGATGTGAACATGTGACTGAAGGAAGTGATGGAGCAGGAGGTGGAACCCTCCTCAGCACGATCTACACTGAGCTCTACATCACAGAGGGGCGGAGTGAAGAGGTTAATACCCAACAT
Source organism: Odontesthes bonariensis (assembly GCF_027942865.1). NCBI lineage: Eukaryota > Metazoa > Chordata > Actinopteri > Atheriniformes > Atherinopsidae > Odontesthes > Odontesthes bonariensis. The sequence goes on along the minus strand of NC_134507.1, from coordinate 2,247,031 downwards.
GAGGTGAGGCAGCTGGAGACGGCTTCCAAGATCCGCCATGACACTCCCATCAGGTGCCAGGACATCTTTAAAGCCTTACCTGGGCAGCAGGGGGCCATCAGAGTGGTTCTGACCAACGGCGTCGCTGGTGTTGGAAAAACCTTCTCAGTGCTGAAGTTCACTCTGGACTGGGCCGAGGGCCTGGAGAACCAGGATGTCAGTGTGGTGATTCTGCTTTCCTTCAGGGAGCTGAACCTGATCAGAGAGGAGCAGCACAGTCTTCTCACGCTGCTCCATGTTTTCCATCCAACATTACAGCAGCTCCCAGCAGAGCAGTTGGCCGGCTGCACACTTCTGTTCATCCTGGACGGCCTGGATGAAAGCAGACTGTCTCTGGAGTTCAGCTGTCAGGTTGTGTCTGAGCTCACCCAGAAGTCATCAGTCAGCGTGCTGCTGACAAACCTCATCAGGGGGAACCTGCTTCCCTCGGCTCGCCTCTGGATAACCACACGGCCCGCAGCGGCCAATCGGATCCCTCCTGCGTGTGTCGCCAGGGTAACAGAAGTACGAGGCTTCACCGATGCCCAGAAGGAGGAGTACTTCAGGAGGAGGTTCAGAGATGAAGAGCGGTCCAGCAGGATCAGCTCCCACATCCAGGCATCCAGGAGCCTCCACATCATGTGTGGAATCCCAGTCTTCTGCTGGATCACTGCTACAGTTCTGGAGCACATGTTGACCCCCGAGCAGAGAGCAGAGCTGCCCAAGACCACCACTGACATGTTCTCCCACTTCCTGCTGGTTCAGACACAGAGGAAGAAGAACAAGTACCACCAGGGACCTGAGGCGGGTCCACAGGGGCTGACGGAGGCTGATGGGGACGTTCTCCTGAAGCTGGGGAGGCTGGCGTTTGAACATCTGGAGAAAGGAAACATCATGTTCTACCAAGAAGACCTGGAGCAGTGTGGCCTGGATGTCCCAGAGGCATCGCTGTATTCAGGAGTTTGTACAGAGATCTTCAAAAGAGAGTGTGAGATCTTCCAGAAACCAGTTTACTGCTTTGTTCATCTGAGTGTTCAGGAGTTTCTGGCTGCAGTCTACATGATGCACTGCTACACCAACAGGAAGGAGGAGGTGCTGAGGAGCTTCCTGGGAAAATACCACAGTTACTCATCTCTGGATGACTTCCTGAACAGAGTCATGGAGAAATCCCTGGACAGTAAAAATGGCCACCTGGACCTGTTTGTCCGCTTCCTTCATGGCCTCTCTGTGGAGTCCAACCAGAGACTCTTAGCAGGCCTGCTGGGTCAGACACAGAACAGTCCAGAAACCATCCAGAGAGTCATCAACAACCTGAAGAAGATGAACACGTCTAACTTTTCTCCTGACAGAAGCATCAACATCTTCCACTGTCTGATGGAGATGAACGACCTCTCAGTCCATCAGGAGATCCAAGAGTTCCTGAAGTCAGAGAGGAGATCAGAGGAGAGACTCTCTGAGATCCAGTGCTCAGCTCTGGCCTACATGCTGCAGATGTCAGAGGAGGTTCTGGATGAGTTGGACCTGGATGAGTACAGCACAACAGCTGAGGGAAAAAGGAGGCTGATTCCAGCTGTGAGGAACTGCAGAAAGTTCCGGTGAGTTGATGTGTTCATAGACTTCATGAGTCAGAGTAGATTAGTAGTTTAGTTCCCTAAAAGCCGTTTCTGCACATGAACAGCAGAGATGTTCTGGAGAACCTGCAGACAGGTTCATCTGGACCTTTCCCACAGTTGCTGCTCACATGTGCTTCACAGCAGCAGACCTACTGTTGGAGACAGGAAGCCAGCATTAACCTGCTGTTTCCACTGTTTCCCATGTAGGCCTGCTTTATGCCCACATGGCCGGTCCCCAACACAACCAGAAGCTAAGAAATCTGGCCAGTTTTTCAGATCGGCACATAAAGAGTGTTTCCATGGCAACCTGACTCACAGGAGAGAATCTTGGACAGATTGGGCCCAGTTCCCAGCTCACTGGAAATGATGCAACAGAAATCTGTGGGAATATGTTGGAACAAGTATTTTGGAGGTTTAAAGTTTTACTGAACTGGATCATTAAGAGCATTTGTCAGAATAAAAGTTTTTGTTGGTAAAATTGGGATGGTTGGATCAGCAGAAGGTTTTATAGGTGAGCGGCCTCAGTCGGGTCATTTCATTGTTGGCTGTTGGAGGGATTGATTGTGAAAGCTTTGGCTCAACAGAGATATTAAGACATCCATCTGCAGTGAAACGCAGACGCCATCATCTGAGAAGACGGCGTGAACTGTGGCCTTTGCACAGAATGTAAATATACGAGGGGAAAGCTCAAAGCGTACAGCCTGCAGTGTTGGAGCTGATGTCTCCGGAGACATAATGATGTTGCTCTGTGGCAGCTTTCAGAGCCCTGGAGAAGCTAACTGGTGCTTAGAAGCTTCTTAGAGTGGATTCTTCCTGTATATGGGTGTGAACAGTCCCAGCTGACAGTGGTGAGCAAAGAGATCGTCTTTCAGCTGTAAATGTTCACTAAGCTGAACTTTTTATAAAGATTCTGGAGTCAAATGAAAGATGTAAGAATGTAAAAATGGTTTTCTGAACAAGACGTCCTTATTCTGACTTTGGGATCAGATCAAACATGTTTTCAGTCTGAATGTGACACCACATTTCCTTCTTTATCTGCAGATTAGAGAAAATAATGAAGAAAAGTCAGTTTAAAGGAGCTCAGGTCTGAGAGACTGAAGAGATTAATGATGTCGTGTCAAACAGGAAGATGAGATCAATCACAGATGTGAAGAACAGATGTTCATCAGAGGACATTACATTCACATCACTGTGTTCAGTTAGAATATGAGTTCAGGTGGTGTTTATAGTGCAGATTGTCTGATTTTAGTAGAACTGACGTCACAATTTTCTCTCATCACAGACTTACTGGTTTTTATGAACTCTCAGAGACTCACTGTGAAGTTGTGGCCTCTGCTTTAAAGTCCAACCCCTCCCATCTGAAACAACTGGACCTGAGTCGCAGCGACCTGTCGGATCCAGCAGTGAAACATCTGGCTGCTGGCCTGGAAAGTCCAAACTGCAGACTGGAGGCTCTGAGGTCAGTTCACTGCAGCTCTTTCACTTCTTCTGTTTTAGTTGAAATGATTTAGTGATGTGTGTAAATATCCAAACATTCAGTGTTTCCACATGTCTGAATGAATCCTCCCTTCCATCCTTTTCACCTGCCAAAGCAATTCTTTCCTCACTTTCACACACTGAAGCAGAGCTGTTCCTTAGAAAAATCATCCTGGTAAAAAACATTTTTCTTCAGTCATAAAAGGAGAGAAAACACTTTAGATCAGAGGTAAACATGGAGCAGCTGAAATGTAGCTTTGACTCACCTTTCTGGTCCATCTGAGAGATGTTTGATCAGTACAGTTATGAAAGCTGGATGCAGATTAAACTGCAACAAACTGACAGATCTGCTGCTTCCGCTGCTCATTTGAACAGGACAAATGTGCAGAGTTCAGTCACTTTAACTCCAACGACTCAGTCTGCTTTGGGCTTTAGCCTCCACCCAGTAATTAGTGAGACTGGAGGAAATGGCAAAGCGCTGACTCAGCACTTTATTTTAAACATGAAGGATGAAAAATCTCCAAAGTTGAGAGGATCACATGCTAAAAGAATCCATCAAAAAGTGCAGAAACCAGAGAGGAATTCAGAATTACACCACAGAAGAAGAACATGCTGCACACACTCATCTCAGGACTTATTTCCCTTGCTTCTGCTTCCAAATGTTCATTCTTGCTTTACTAGTGGTTTAAATAATGTGGTAAAATAACTGAATCATTTCCAAAGATGAGCACTAGTGGCAGAGCCGGATCCAAATATGATATTTGGAAAGGCACATATAGCTGATTAAAGTCAGTTTCAGCCTGCATCCTGCTGGCTTCAGCTCACATGTTTTATTCTTTATTCAGATTGTGGGACTGCAGTTTGTCAGAGATCAGCTGTGCCTCTGTGGTCTCAGCTCTGAAGTCCAACCCCTCCTCCCATCTGACAGAACTGGACCTGAGCTGCAACTACACCATCAGTGACTCTACAGTGAAGGAGCTGAGCAGCTTTCTGCAGAGTCCACACTGTGGACTGAAGACTCTGGGGTCAGACACCATGTTTTAGTTGTGTGTTCAGATTAATATGATGTGAAAGTTGTGCTGGTCTTCATGGTAAAGTCTGTGTTCTTCTTCTGGGCTTTAGTTGATGAAATGATGATCTATTAAATAATAAGTAAACAGTGAATCTGTCAGACAGAAACAGATCTAGAATCACCGGCTGATGCTTCCAGAGCTCCAGAGTTGGTGAATATTTCCAACAGCCCGTTAATCAGCTGATACTAACAAACTCCCCTCCAACTCTGTTGGAAATGAACAATCTTTGACTTGGTTAGAAAACAGCTTTCATCACAGCAGCAGTTGTCTTCAGTCAGATTCATTCATGATGACAAAATGCAGCCAAAAAGCTTCTCCCACTGATAACTGAAAGGAAATCACTTTCAGTTGAGCTTTATTTCATGAATTCTATCAATAATTCCCTGTTACACAATGCCAAGGCCAACTGAAGGTGGTGCTGACATTTAGTGACTGTGGGGGAAACACAGAGAAGAGTTTATCAGAAGAAGAATAACAGGATTGGACCATGGATGAGAACAGCTGTGAGCTAACTTGTTGCTAGGTAACGGCAGATGGAAGGAAGCTGTGAGTGTGTGTGAGCAGCTTTCCATCAGGTGAGAAATGTGTGAAAACATGCAGCAGAGTCAGTGTTTGATAGCTGTGCAGCCAAAGAGAAGCTGAACAGGTGAAGTGCTGCGACCCTGTGCAGGTGAGCCCAACACAGACACAAAGGATGATCACTGAGCTGCCATGCAGGAGGGAGGCAGGGACTGCTGCATCACTGCAGATACATGCTGTTCTGTTCCCCTGCCGGCTGTGTGCCAGCTGTTCCAGCTGTTTCATTCAGTCAGAGCTCAGAGAGCTGTGAGCAGCATGTGAGTGAATGCAGGCTGAGAAACATCAAGCTTCATCACTTTCTGTGAGGAACAAACAACCAGATTCAAAGTGCAGCAGAAGTTTATTTCACTTTGAATGTAAGTTTCATTCTTCTTTCATAGGTTTTATTAACACTTTAGTCCCATTTGTCCATATTTGAGATGTTTTCTGTTTTCAGATTCACAAACTTTCTGTCAGATTCTGAACTTTTTTCCACCTTCTGACCCGTTTTTTCACTTTCAAACTTTTGCTGCTGACCTGCTTTGAGAGCCCGGACGTCAGCTGACAGGGGGGTTAAATCCTGACTGCCAGAGCAGCAGAGGAGGCTGAAGGGACCCCCATCATGCTGCCTTCAGGGACTGTGGGAACTGCAATCCTTTCTTAGACACCTCCTGCACGCTATATTTCCATGAGTGCTGGTGAAAATAACCTGCAGCGCTGACACACTTTGTTAATGTCAGCTGGTTCTGTCAGCACTCAGCACAGATCAGCTGCTCATCCTCCATGATGGACAGCAGCTGGTTCAGAGTCCTTTTCTCTGCTGGCTTCAGCTCACATGTTTTATTCTTTATTCAGATTGAGGAGCTGCAGTTTGTCAGAGATCAGCTGTGCTTCTGTGGTCTCTGCTCTGAAGTCCAACCCCTCCCATCTGACAGAACTGGACCTGAGCTGGAACACCATCAGTGACTCAGCAGCGAAGGAGCTGAGCAGCTTTCTGCAGAGTCCACACTGTGGACTGAAGACTCTGGGGTCAGACACCATGTTTTAGTTGTGTGTTCAGATTAATATGATGTGAAAGTTGTGCTGGTCTTCATTTTAAAGTCTGTGTTCTTCTTCTGGGCTTTAGTTGATGAAATGATGATCTATTAAATCATGTTTTATTCTTTATTCAGATTGTGGAGCTGCAGTTTGTCAGAGATCAGCTGTGCTTCTCTGGCTTCAGCTCTGAAGTCCAACCCCTCCTCCCATCTGACAGAACTGGACCTGAGGTTCAACGGTCTGAATGAATCAGCAGTGAAGGAGCTGTCTGAGCTTGTGGAGAGTCCACACAGCAAACTGCAGGCTCTGAGGTCAGTAGAGGGTCGGAGGTCCATGCAGCTCTCAGCAGTATTTTATCAGACTTTATTTATTATTTATTCTATTTATTAAAGCTGATGGCAGCTGAGGAAGAGACGCTCTGGAAACACTCGTTTATCTCCTCCCTTCTTTCTTCTTCTTCTCTCTACAGCTGGGAGTGGTGAACAGGACGATGTGAGCTGAGAGGATGATCTGTGTCCTGATGATCCACAGGATGAAGCAGCAGCAGCTGGTGTGCAGAGAGACTCTGACTGCACCCTGATGATGATGATGATGATGATGATGATGATGATGATGATGTGTTTGTATTCTGTGTTTTTCTTCCTTTGGAATAACCATGTTAAAGTTGGGTTAGAAATGATCAGTAATGGAAACGATCCTTAAACCTTCAGTTCCATCTGAACTTAAAGAACAGCCACAGTCTAAAGTTTGACACCAGTTTTATTCTCTCGGCTTCATTTTCTGCCTTTAAAAACTGACTTTTAATGTGTAAATCTTTCATCTTTTAATCTTTAAATCCATCAGTGGAAATGAGAAGCTGTCAGTGTGATTCAGTCAGAGACGACTGAGCTGATGGAAATGTGGGAACCTGAAAGGAACATTTGATTATTATTATTGTTACTGCCTCCCAAACAGTTGGGAAAGATGAAGAAAATAGTGATGTGGCAACACTTTTCTGTCCCGGCAGTCAGGAGGATGTGCCAGCTACTTCTGTGCCGAGTGAAAAGCTGGAGGGGTCGTAACAAAGAAGAGGAACAGACTGAAGCCCAACTCAGCTGAAATCATCTTGTTGTTAAATAAACATCTTTGAACTTTTCTATAAATCTTACTAAAGCATATCTCTATTACATACAGTATTTTATGATGGCACAATCACGTTATAACACAAATATATTATTAATGTCTCTAATAAAACAGTCAAACATTTAAAAATGCACATGGAACCTTTATTGTTCTGCAGAACAGTGTCTCTCTGTTTTATAACACCCGGCCCTTTAAATGCTGTGTTGAAGGGTGGCCAGCAGATGGCGCCATAATTAATTTGATCAAATGCTTTGAAACACTGAACCCAGGCCCGCTGCTCCGCATAAGCAGAGAGCTTAGGGCCCCAAGTACCTGGTGGGGGCCCCCAAAATTAAGGTTGTTAAAAAAATTTCATGATAGTTATTATTTTATTACATTAAAGAAATTATATAAATTAGTCATTAATTGTGTGCCCTACTCGATTCGGGCAAATTAGATGTGTTTACCTTATCTATACCCCCCCTTCCTGAAATGGTACAGTCTTCAAAGTTACCGCATCGGAGGTGGTGGAGCATCCTCCTACCTGACGTTTTCCGAGTTATGCCCGTTAACAGGGAAGAAGATTTAGAATGTCAAGTAAAAGGCCACATGATTCTGGCGCTGACAAAAGAAAGAAAAGAAAACGGAGAGATGACGCTCGTGCATCCCTTGCTGGTAAGTTCGTGTTTTTGGTGTAATTGTTTCGCTAACCTAACTGTGAGTGTCAGTTTTGATTTAGTTCAAACTTCAAAGGGTAGGTGTTGTTTAGTTGTTGTCACGCGCTTATCGTAAAACACTGTCAGACATCCCAAGTTCCAAAAACTAATTTCAGGGAGATGCTTATCGACCCCCCCCCCCCGCCTATTTAATTTTGGGGGTCTCTAATTTTGCCTATTTATCAACATATTAAATTGGAGATTTTTTAAAAGGCTTAGACAGGCTGGATATAGATAGTTAGAGACTGTAGCTGGCTAGTTAGATATAGGCCTACACAATTTAGTAACTAAATGTGTATAGATACTTTAAATAAGTATTTGATACGTTTTGCTTTATTTTATAACATTTTATAACATATATAGCATTTAACCTACAGAAATAAAATGCAGATGATGGCGCGTTCACCTACCTCCACATGTTTTACAGTCATTAAGTCCGCCGTGGGCAATACTGAAGTCACTGTTGCATACAGTGCACCTCGCCACGGTGTCATCATTCTTCACCTTCTCTACACATGGGTATACTTTAGTATATTCTGCTGTAAAATGAGTCTTATATTTTCGTTTTTTACTCGAGGATTCACCCTCTGCCATTTGGCAGGATGCACAGTTTTGAGTGGTAACTTAGGTGACTGTCAGAGAGTAAATCGAAGCCCTCCCACACCGAACGTTATTGGCTTATTTTGCTGACTAAACCAATCAGCTGAGGGTACCACACTGGCGTGTGGGGACAGGTTTCACACCTGTCCCCACACCCCTCTTCCTCGTGCCTGCGCAGTCGAAACGCGCCTGGTGCACGAGTTATTGTGTTACCTGCATGCTCTCACTCGCATTGAAAGAAAAAAAAAAAAAAAACTCCCTCGAATAGTCTAAAATCCGGGATATTTTATCCGACTCGCGGGCATCCGTGATTAACTATCAATATCAGGGAGGCTCCCGGAGCTTCCGGGAGACTTGGGATGTCTGCACTGTGTACAGCTGTTGTTCATACCTTGGTCAAGATGGATGAAGATGTTCAAGATGGAGGCAAGCAGGTAAGTAGCAGGCAGGCAGAGGGAGAGAGGCAATGGCAGGCAAGCAAGCGGTGATGGGCAATGGCAGACAAGCAAGCGGTGATGGGCAATGGCAGACAAGCAGGTGGCACACAGTGAAGCAATCCAAATTGTTTGTTATCCAAAGTAAAGCTAAATAATCCAAGTATAAAGGCTCAACATAAAGGATTCCAATAAGTAAACTAAAGTATATGTTTTCCAAGTTCAAATGTTCAAGCTTAAAGCGGTTAAAGCGGTTAGAGCGGTAAAAAACTATATCACTACAACCTTTCCTTTGTCTAACTGAGACTGACTACCAAGTGAGAGGCAGCCATCTTTAACTGGTCAGGTGACCAAAGGCTGTGTCAAAAATAAAAGTCAATGGCCCAAGGCCAGCAAATCTTAACCAAACTAAGAATATTAACTTAAGGAGACCAAATTGGCTCCAACACTAACGTTCAGTGATATTGCTGCCAGCTAACGTCAGCAACCTAGGCTTGGTTAGCGATTGGATTTGACGAAAAGTTTGGAGTTACGAACAAAATCTTCTAAATGCTGGAGACCGTGTGAGTTTGTGTAAAGTACAGCACTGTCACTGAGTGGCGCAGCAGGCCGCCAACAGGTGTGACGGGAATGATTGACATCTACCCATCATTCCCCTAAAAAGCGGGAAAAGTTAACAAGACAAACGCTGTAATGGCATCATAAAGAAGTTATATTAGTGGCGCGGAAAAATGGAGGAAGAAAAACGGTCTGAGGACAAAGGTAAGGCATGTGTTGGGTGATGTGGGCTGGATAGCTGGAGGTGGGACGTTTTTTGTGTTTATTTGTCCTGCTAGCTAGTCTCGGATAAATGTTGTGTAGCTGGCTGGGATTTGTTCGTTATAAACTCGGCTTCAGTGTTTGCCTCATGAAAGTTTGCTTATATAAGATGAGTATGACAGTCAGTCCTGCCATAGAGCTTGAAAGTCCCGCCCCCTTTTTTGCTTCTTCTTCCTACTTCCGTCGTCCCCATGGGACCTCATGCCTGGATCTATTGACATGGGCAGGATGATGTCTTCTGTTCCCAGTCATTATATGCCTTTTTACAGTACACGCATGATGTTCTGGGGTTAAATATGGATGAGTTCATGCAAAAACATTGGCGATTTGTCGTAGGAGTGCCTGGTTAAACGTTGTAAAAAAAAGTTAGGGTAAAAAGACTACATTGCGTCGCATATGCTACGTCACTGATCCCACCATCTTCGCTGGCTGGCATGGACGAAGCCAGACATATCACCACCAGCATAGCAGAAGCTCTCCACGTGCCCCGACTGGTAGTGGTTCTCTCCTCGGCTCACAAGTTTTCGTTCGCCCTCGAAAAACTGTGAAACTGGCCAACGACAGCGCCATGATTGCTCTTCTTCTTCCACTCCTCCGCACGCCCAAACGTGATGACGTTTATTTTCCGTGCCAAACGCTACATGCTGTAGTTCGAGAAATGCTCAGAAAAATAACTTAACAATGAGGCACTTATGCCCGCTAAACTGTTACGCTACTGGTATGAAAAAATATTAAAAAATGTCCTACACAACATATGTGAAATGCAAGACTCAATTCCATCAAGCGCAAAAAATAGTTTTATTCCGTCATGGCTCCGTCATTGACTTGAATTGCAAATTATTACACTTCCGTGGTCCCGAGGGGAGGAAGTTGAATGACGTCAAGGAGGCGGGACTTTCAAGCTCTATGGGAATGACTGACTGACTCCAGTTTATTCAGATTCTAGCAGGGAGGGAGGCATGCTGTTGTCCTGCTCGGTCATTGCTCAGTGGAAGTTGTCTTTGACACGATTTTTGTATTACTTAAGATTAATTTACTGAGTTTGGTGTGTTATTTATAGGCCTCTTATTAGAAGTGTTCTACTGTTAGTTTTTTAAGTGATATACAAATATTAGGCATCCTGTTGATTATTTTAGAATAATGTGGCAGTGGATCATTCTTCTTAGTTTTATTACTTTAACTAGTACAATGTGTAGATAAATGCAGAAACTTCTTAAAAGTGACAACTTCCAAAACTCTTTTGTTCCTCTGGCCATCAGGATGTACAACAGCTTTAAGTGATGGCGCTTCTGTATTTCACTGGTCACTTATATTTTTAAACTGTTTTTTTAAATAGTTTTTTAAATTCTTAGATTGTTTATAATTGTATAAACATTTTTTATTGCTTTATGCCTTGCTACTGGATGCTTGAATTTCCTTCAGGATCAATAAAGTATCTATCTACTTTGTAATTGGGTACAATCTTTAAAGGGACGCTGTACATTACAGTTTAATATTTAAAAAAACTCAAAATCTTTTATTTATTGTGAGTCTGTAAGGAGTCTGTAAGGAGTCTGTAAGGAGTCTGTGAGGAGTCTGTGAGGAGTCTGTGAGGAGTCTGTGAGGAGTCTGTAAGGAGTCTGTAAGGAGTCTGTGAGGAGTCTGTGAGGAGTCTGTGAGGAGTCTGTAAGGAGTCTGTGAGGAGTCTGTGAGGAGTCTGTGAGGAGTCTGTGAGGAGTCTGTAAGGAGTCTGTGAGGAGTCTGTGAGGAGTCTGTGAGGAGTCTGTAAGGAGTCTGTGAGGAGTCTGTGAGGAGTCTGTAAGGAGTCTGTAAGGAGTCTGTAAGGAGTCTGTGAGGAGTCTGTGAGGAGTCTGTGAGGAGTCTGTAAGGAGTCTGTAAGGAGTCTGTAAGGAGTCTGTGAGGAGTCTGTGAGGAGTCTGTGAGGAGTCTGTAAGGAGTCTGTAAGGAGTCTGTGAGGAGTCTGTGAGGAGTCTGTGAGGAGTCTGTAAGGAGTCTGTGAGGAGTCTGTGAGGAGTCTGTGAGGAGTCTGTAAGGAGTCTGTAAGGAGTCTGTGAGGAGTCTGTGAGGAGTCTGTGAGGAGTCTGTAAGGAGTCTGTGAGGAGTCTGTGAGGAGTCTGTGAGGAGTCTGTGAGGAGTCTGTAAGGAGTCTGTGAGGAGTCTGTGAGGAGTCTGTGAGGAGTCTGTGAGGAGTCTGTAAGGAGTCTGTAAGGAGTCTGTGAGGAGTCTGTAAGGAGTCTGTAAGGAGTCTGTGAGGAGTCTGTGAGGAGTCTGTGAGGAGTCTGTGAGGAGTCTGTGAGGAGTCTGTGAGGAGTCTGTAAGGAGTCTGTGAGGAGTCTGTGAGGAGTCTGTGAGGAGTCTGTAAGGAGTCTGTAAGGAGTCTGTAAGGAGTCTGTGAGGAGTCTGTGAGGAGTCTGTGAGGAGTCTGTAAGGAGTCTGTGAGGAGTCTGTGAGGAGTCTGTGAGGAGTCTGTGAGGAGTCTGTGAGGAGTCTGTGAGGAGTCTGTGAGGAGTCTGTGAGGAGTCTGTGAGGAGTCTGTGAGGAGTCTGTAAGGAGTCTGTGAGGAGTCTGTAAGGAGTCTGTGAGGAGTCTGTGAGGAGTCTGTGAGGAGTCTGTGAGGAGTCTGTAAGGAGTCTGTGAGGAGTCTGTGAGGAGTCTGTGAGGAGTCTGTAAGGAGTCTGTAAGGAGTCTGTGAGGAGTCTGTGAGGAGTCTGTAAGGAGTCTGTAAGGAGTCTGTAAGGAGTCTGTGAGGAGTCTGTGAGGAGTCTGTGAGGAGTCTGTGAGGAGTCTGTAAGGAGTCTGTAAGGAGTCTGTAAGGAGTCTGTGAGGAGTCTGTGAGGAGTCTGTAAGGAGTCTGTAAGGAGTCTGTGAGGAGTCTGTGTTGGAGCCAATTTGGTCTCCTTAGTTAATATTCTTAGTTTGGTTAAGATTTGCTGGCCTTGGGCCATTGACTTTTATTTTGACACAGCCTTTGGTCACCTGACCAGTTAAAGATGGCTGCCTCTCACTTGGTAGTCAGTCTCAGTTAGACAAAGACAAAGGAAAGTTGGAGTGATATAGTTTTTTTACCGCTCTAACCACTTTAAACTTGAACATTTGAACTTGGAAAACATATACTTTAGTTTACTTATTGGAATCCTTTATGTTGAGCCTTTATTCTTGGATTATTTAGCTTTACTTTGGATAACAAACAATTTGGATTGCTTCACTGTGTGCCACCTGCTTGTCTGCCTGCCATTGCTCCCTTCTCATCACCGCTTGCCTGCCTGCCATTGCCTCTCTCCCTCTGCCTGCCTGCTACTTACCTGCTTGCCTCCATCTTGACCAAGGTATGAACAACAGCTGTACACAGTGTTTTAAGATAAGCGCGTGACAACAACTATACAACACCTACCCTTTGAAGTTTGAACTGAATCGAAACTGACACTCACAAAGGTAAAAAACTCTTCATGAAGTGCTTACACATGGAGACTCAACTTGAAATGGGATTTGTTTGACAAAGGAATGTGGATTTGTTTGGATTGTATACACTTTGGATACTGGATTTTGGACCACATTCTTGAATTTAAACTGAATTTCTGTGTTGAGTCACTTTACTTGAAATAAGCTCTTTTGGGGAAATTGTTTGAAGATGTCTCAATCTGAGTCAAATGAAGTTGAACTTCAAGTTGCTGATTCTACGGATGATGCTACTGTGCAAATCATGGCTGAAAGCCAGTTAAATCAGCGCATTGCAACCCGAAAGGGGAAATTGAGTTTTTGTACACGGAAACAAAATGAGTTAAAGACATTTATGGACAATGGCAATGTTGCTGATATGGACAAAGGCATTCAAAATCTTATTGATGCAACGAATGAATTTGACAAAGCTCATCTGATGGTGCAAGACATGTTGACTGGTGATGGAAGGCAAGATGACCATGTCAAATGGTATGAACCAAAAAAGAACACCTTCTTGTCTTTTCTTGAAAATGCGCAGACATTCAAAGGCAGTCTGTCTCAGCCATTACCTGTTATTACTCCTATGGACAGTGTTTCCAATGCAACCAGAAAGACAAGGAGTTCTCACAAATCTAATGCATCATCAGTGTCATCATCTCGTGCAAAGGCTGAAGCAGAGAGGGCATCTCTTCTCGAACGTGCTGCGGGACTTAAGAAGAAGCAGGCTCTTGAGCTGCAAAGGATGCAACTGCAAAGTGAAATAGAGCAGAATGAACTGGATACTGACATTGCTGCAGCAGACGCAAAAGTGAAAGTTCTGGAGAATTATGAGAAACAAATGGAAACACAAGCACGCTCTGTTTGTCGATCAGAACCCATGGATGGCATGAATTCTTATCTGGAGGCACATGAAAAAAGTGTAAAGGAAACTTATTTGGATCCAGAGACTTCAGTTGAATATGCTCATATACAAGCTGTCCCCAAGACTCCTCTTCAGGTGCTTACAGCACAAAGACAAACCCAAATCTCCTATCAACTACCTTCTTATCCACCTCAGCCCACAGCTGTCACCTCCAATGCACCTGCGGTAGCAGCAGCTTCAGTCCCTGCTGCTGTCACCTCAAATGCAGCCGGTGTAGCACCCATGTTCATTCCTACAGCTGTCACCTTTACTCCAGCCGCAGCAGCTGCTTCCATTCCTACGGCTGCCACCTCCACTCCCAACATAGTAGCAGCTACCTCTGCTCCCACTGTGGTAGTAGCCACCCCTGCCCTCATGACTGCAGCAGCTAATCCAGCCACGCATTCTGCACAGCCAAATGTGAATAGTGGCTTAAGTGACATTGCAAACCTCTTCATTCAGCAACAGCGGTTATTTTTGCTTCCCACTAGGGATATACCTGTTTTTGATGGAGAACCTTTGAACTTTAGGCCTTTTATGCAGGCATTCATTCATGGAATCGAAAACAAGGCCATAAGTAACCAAGACCGCTTATATTATTTGGAGCAATACACTTCTGGCCAATCAAAGGAACTGGTGAGAAGCTGTTTGCATATGAGTGCTGATGATGGATACGCAGAGGCTAAACGATTGCTAGAGTATCATTTTGGTGACAAAATAAAGCTCACTAATGCATACATGGAGAAAGCCTTAAACTGGAGCAACATTAAGGCAGAAGATGGAAAGGCATTGTCTAGTTATGCACTCTTCCTTCGAGCATGCTGCAACTTGACTCAAAGTCTGAAAGACATGGAGGAGCTTAGTCTGCCCTCCAACCTGAGGCTTCTTGTTTCAAAGCTTCCTATGAAGTTGAGGGAAAGATGGCGGTCAAAGGCATTTGACATCCTGGAGCACAGACAGACCAAGGCTACTTTCTCTGATCTCGTTTTCTTCATGGAGAAGCAAGCTAGGATCATGCAAGATCCCCTCTTTGGTGACATCCAACAGCCACTTCCCACAAGGAAGCTCTTGCAACCCAAACACCCATTAGATTCTAAGCTTTCATTTAAAAGCAAAGGTAGTTTTGTAACTGCTGTGACGAATTCATCTGCTCCTACCACTACTGATGTCCCCAAGCAGCAATCTGCTAATGCCAAGCCTCTTGTGACAAACACTTGTGCAATTTGCAATGGAACACACGCCTTGACTTCATGTGAAGAGTTGCTTTCTAAAACACATGAAGAACGTGTTGAAATGTTGAAGAAGAAAGGTGTTTGTTTTGGCTGCTTGGTCAAGGGCCATATGAGCAAAGATTGCAAACGGCGCCTTACTTGTACTGTATGTTCTAAAAGGCATCCAGACATCCTGCACATTCCGCAGACAGATGATGGAGTCACAGACCACAAAGGAAACTCCAGTGGATCTGGAAAGTCAATAAATAGTGGATTGGTCTCACTAGAAAAGGAAAGCATTGGATCTAGTGACAATCATTGCACACTGGCTATTGTACCTGTTCAAGTGAAGCTGAGTAAGTCCAATCGCGTTGTCCAGACATACGCATTCCTTGATCCAGGAAGTTCTGCCACGTTTTGCACTGAGAGCCTTCGAAGACGTCTGAATGCAAGAGGAAGACACCATAGGATTCTTTTGCGAACCATGGGTCAAGAGAAACCCACTGACAGTATCGTCATCAGTGGCTTAGAAGTAAGCAGTTTGGAAGGAGGAAACTTCTATGGACTGCCTGATGTATACACACAAAAACAAATACCAGTCAGCAAAGACCACATACCAAGGCAGAAGGATTTGGAGAAATGGCCACACTTGAATGCTGTATTGCTGCCCAGCATTGATGCCGACATTGATCTCTTGATTGGTACAAATGTGCCCAAACTCATGGAGCCATGGAAGGTGATAAATAGTCATGGCAATGGGCCTTTTGCAACCAAAACCCTGCTAGGCTGGGTTATTAGTGGTCTCCTCCATAACGAGCAATCAAGTCTGAATAAGCAAGGCAAACCATATGTTTACAGCCACCGGATTTCTGTGGAAGCTGTACATGACCTGCTGGTTCAGCAATACAATCATGACTTTCCTGAGAGTGTGTATGAGAAGGAGGAAATGTCTCAAGAGGACCTGAGATTTCTGGACATAATGAACACCTCTGTCAAACTGCACGATGGACGCTACCAGCTGCCGTTGCCATTTAAAGGGGATCCCAATATGCCCAATAACCGTCTGATGGCAGAGCAAAGGGCAGAATCTTTGAAGCGGAAGTTTGGCAGGAACACAATCTTCAAGGATAAATACACGTTGTTCATGAACGCCATGTTGGAATGTGGACATGCTGAGCTCGTGCCTAAAGAGGAAGTGGAATTGCAGAGCACAAGACGTTGGTACATACCACATCATGGAGTACGGCACCCCAAAAAAGGAAGCTTACGAGTGGTTTTTGACTGCTCCGCCTCTTACCAAGGAACATCTCTCAACAATGAACTCTTGAAGGGCCCAAATCTCACAAACTCCTTGATTGGCGTCCTGTTGCGTTTTTGTCATGGGAACGTGGCCATACTGGCAGATGTGGAGAAGATGTATTATCAAGTGAAGATACCATCAGAGCACGTTGACTTCCTGCGCTTCTTGTGGTGGGAAGATGGAAACACATCTCAGCCGCTCATGGAGTACAGGATGACCGTTCACATCTTTGGAGCAACATCGTCAGCTAGTTGTGCAAGTTACGCCTTGAGGAGGACTGCTGAGGACCACAAGGACAGCTTCTCAGCTGACACAGTGAACACGGTCCTCAACAACTTCTTTGTTGATGACTTGCTGAAGTCCGTGGATACCGAGACCAATGCCATTCACCTGTACAAGGAATTGAAGGCTCTGTGTGCAGCAGGAGGTTTTAATCTCACCAAGTGGTCCAGTAACAGCCGAGGTGTCCTGGCCCACATTCCAGATTGTGAAATGGCTAAAGGAGTGAAGGACTTGGACCTAGACCTGGAAGACCTGCCGATGGAAAGGGCCCTTGGTGTGCACTGGAGTGCAGAAGATGACGTCTTCAAGTTCCATGTGGCTCTCAAAGAACAACCATGCACCAGGCGAGGCATTCTGTCTATGGTCAGTTCAATGTATGACCCGCTAGGATTTCTTGCCCCAGTGACCTTTCCAGCAAAACATCTGCTGCAGGAACTTTGCAGGCTGAACCTTAGCTGGGACGAAGACATACCCAGCACCCTTGCACGATCCTGGAAACACTGGCTGCGGAGCCTTGAGACTCTCACAGACTTCAACATCACCCGCAGTTTCAAACCCAAGAACTTTGGAAAGGTTGAGCATGCAAAATTGCACCACTTCTGCGATGCAAGTGAAGTCGGATATGGCATGGTGACCTACTTGAGGTTAGTTAATCGTGAGGAGCAGGTGCATGTGAAATTTGTGATGGGGAAATCAAGAGTGGCACCGTTGAAATTGATGACAATCCCACGTCTTGAGCTGACTGCTGCAGTACTGGCAGTTCGTATAGACCGGATGCTCATGGATGAGTTGAAACTGGACCTGGAACCATCCGTGTTTTGGACAGACAGTACTACAGTCTTGAAGTACATACGAAGCGACAGCAGGCGCTTTCACACATTTGTTGCCAATCGTGTAAATGCAATCAGGTGCATGTCTGATGTGTCACAGTGGAAACATGTTCCTGGAAAACTGAATCCTGCAGACTATGCATCGCGTGGATTGAATGCTGCAGAGTTCCTGAAAGACAACAACTGGATCAACGGTCCCAAGTTTCTGAAAGACTTGCCCAAACACTGGCCCAACTCACCTGTCAACCTTGCAATTCCTTCAGATGACTCAGAGTTGAGAAGAAAGGTACTTGAAGTTCATGCCACCGTTGCAAGTCCTCATGATCCGACTAGTGTCTTGTTGAATTACTTTTCCACCTGGAATAAGCTCAGAAGAGCTGTTGCCTGGTTCTTGAAGCTGAAGAATATACTTACCCAACGCATTCTCAAAAGAAAGGGAGCCTTAAAAGGAGTTGAGGCTGGCCCCATGGCACTTTCTGTTCAAGACCTAGAAGAGGCAGAAGAAGCCATTGTGAAATTCTGCCAAAATCAAGGATTTCCTCAGGAGATGGAATGCCTGCGCAATGGAAGGAATGTTAGCCGGAAAAGCTCCATCTTCAGACTGGACCCTGTACTTGACCGTGGTGTATTGAGGGTTGGTGGCCGCCTGAGCAGGATGGCTATGCCAGAGGAGCAGAAACATCCCGCCATCCTGCCTAAGAGGCATTTTGTTTCAGAGCTTCTGCTTCAACATCTCCATAAGCAAGTTGGTCATTGTGGCAGAAATCACATCTTGGCAAGCTTAAGGAAAAAATATTGGATTCCTTGTGCAAATGCTTTTGCAAGGGAAATCGTGAACAATTGTGTCCCCTGCAGGCGGAACTATGCACGTGCAGGTGAACAAAAAATGGCCGATCTGCCAGTTGATCGTTTGACACCTGACCTCCCTCCATTCTCACATGTTGGAGTGGATTACTTTGGACCAATAGAGGTGAGAAGAGGGCGTGGCATGGCGAAGCGTTACGGTGTGCTATTTACTTGCCTGACTACCAGAGCAGTTCATTTGGAAGTAGCACACTCGATGGATACAGACTCCTGCGTGAATGCGTTCAGACGCTTCATATCCAGAAGAGGCCAAGTCAAAGAATTAAGGTCAGATAATGGAACTAATTTAATCTCGACTGAAAAGGAGCTACGTGATGCACTGAAACATTGGAACATGGATCAAATTGAGCACAGCCTCACCCAGAAAGGTGTCAAGTGGACATTCAATCCTCCAGCCGGTGCCCACCATGGAGGCATCTGGGAGCGCATAATAAGAATGGTGAAAAAGGTTTTATCCTCCATCACAAACCAGCAGTCTTTGGATGATGAAGGTCTAGTCACAGTGATGTGCGAAGTTGAATCCATCTTAAACAGCCGTCCTTTGACAACCGTTTCCAATGACCCCAATGACTTGGAACCATTGACGCCTAATCACCTACTGCAACTTAAGGTCCAACCCGTGCTTCCACCAGGAACATTTAAACAGGAAGACCTGTATGCCAGGAGGCGGTGGCGACAGATACAGTATATCGCAGATCTTTTCTGGACACGGTGGATACAGGAATATGTTCCACTCATGCAAGAACGATCCAAATGGTCCCGCATCAGGCCCAACTTCTGTGTGGGAGACATCGTAGTGATCGCTGATCCTACAGCACCACGAGGCTCATGGGTGATGGGAAGAGTCATCGAAGCCATAGCTGATTCCAAGGGCCTTGTTCGGTCGGTGAAATTGCAAACTAAAACCAACCAGCTCCTAAGGCCCATCAGCAAGATCTACCTGTTGGTTAAGGCCAACAACCAACATTGAACAAAGACTCGTGACATGCGCACGTGCATCCATTTGCACCGCATTCATACACTGATTCTTGCACACATTATAGTATAATTGGAACAGTTAGAGTTTAGAAATTGAGTTTATTGGTAATTGGCCCCATTGTAAATATGTTGTTATAGCACACGTGGTAGCTATAAGGGGCCGGATGTGTTGGAGCCAATTTGGTCTCCTTAGTTAATATTCTTAGTTTGGTTAAGATTTGCTGGCCTTGGGCCATTGACTTTTATTTTGACACAGCCTTTGGTCACCTGACCAGTTAAAGATGGCTGCCTCTCACTTGGTAGTCAGTCTCAGTTAGACAAAGACAAAGGAAAGTTGGAGTGATATAGTTTTTTACCGCTCTAACCGCTCTAACCGCTCTAACCACTTTAAACTTGAACATTTGAACTTGGAAAACATATACTTTAGTTTACTTATTGGAATCCTTTATGTTGAGCCTTTATTCTTGGATTATTTAGCTTTACTTTGGATAACAAACAATTTGGATTGCTTCACTGTGTGCCACCTGCTTGTCTGCCTGCCATTGCTCCCTTCTCATCACCGCTTGCCTGCCTGCCATTGCCTCTCTCCCTCTGCCTGCCTGCTACTTACCTGCTTGCCTCCATCTTGACCAAGGTATGAACAACAGCTGTACACAGTGTTTTAAGATAAGCGCGTGACAACAACTATACAACACCTACCCTTTGAAGTTTGAACTGAATCGAAACTGACACTCACAGTCTGTGAGGAGTCTGTGAGGAGTCTGTAAGGAGTCTGTAAGGAGTCTGTGAGGAGTCTGTAAGGAGTCTGTGAGGAGTCTGTGAGGAGTCTGTAAGGAGTCTGTGAGGAGTCTGTGAGGAGTCTGTAAGGAGTCTGTGAGGAGTCTGTAAGGAGTCTGTGAGGAGTCTGTGAGGAGTCTGTGAGGAGTCTGTGAGGAGTCTGTGAGGAGTCTGTGAGGAGTCTGTGAGGAGTCTGTTTGTCGGAGCTTCCTGTTTGTGTTGGTGCAGCAGCACCACCTGCTGTCCAAACCAACCAACTGCATCAGTGCTGAAGCCACATCTCAGAGCTCCTTCAGGCTCGCTGCTGTGTGAGGCTTCTTGTTGCTGTCTGACACTGAGCTCACTGATGGACAAAATGTCCACGTTCATGTGTTCCCTGTCACACTCCTGATTATTCTACAGAAGATTTCACAACAGGCTGGCAGAGGGAGAAATAGGCATTATGGTAGGGTGTACAATTTCTCCGTTAGCATTTACAATGGCCATGGAGATAATTATTAGAGCTTCCAAGTGGGTTGTAGCTGGAGAGAGACGTCAGGATGGCATACGCCTTACACCAATTAGAGCATACATGGATGATATGACGTTGGTGACTACAACAGTGCCATGTATGAAGAGAATACTCGAGAGACTTAATAAAAATCTAAAGTGGGCTGGGATGAAAATCAAACCTACTGAGTCTAGAAGTATCTCAATAAGTAGAGGGAAATTAAGTGATAGAAAGTTTGTAATAGATGGAGAAAGCATTCCAATAATTAGGGAAAAGGCAGTGAAGAGTTTAGGCAGGTGGTACCAGGCAGACATGAATGATGGAGAGCGGGCAGTGCAGTTTGGGAAAGATGTTGCTGAGGGACTGGATAGAATAGATAAATCAGAGCTTCCAGGAAAGTTGAAGCTGGGGTGTCTGCAGTTTGGATTTTTTCCAATCAGAAGCAGGCCCTCTCGGCCTGCTTCTGATTGCTGGGGGGGGGTTGTGCCACTATACACTGATATTTAAGCATGGTTATTATGTGGGACCATCTACGTGTATTGCATGTTCATGCGTGCTCACACACATTCACACACACACACACACACACACTCACACACATTCACACTCACACACACACACACACACACACACACACTCACACTCACACTCACACACACACACACACATTCATTAGCCCAGTAGCATGCTCACTCTGCTCACTATGCAGTTGTTGTGCTGTCCTGTGGTTTAAGGTCATCTGTGTATTATATGAGATTGCTGCTGCTTGTGTTTTTTTTGTTTGTGTGTTTGTGTGTTTGTTTGTTCTCTGCTTGTCTGCTTACAGGTGCTCCTGGTGCTTCTAAGGTTGGATTCCCCACAAAAGCCGTGAATCGTCTTCAGTTTTGTTTTTACAGGTGTAGCAGCTGGTTGTCGGATTTTTCATTGTTTTTCATTGTGTTTGTCTCTTCATGTTTCTGTTCTTTTTTTCTCTTTTTCGCTCTCCCTCTCTCTCTGTCCCCCGGTCCGGTTCGGCACTATTATCATATCATGTTAAATATTGTAACAAAAATAGATAAATAAAAATGAGGAGTTGATGGACATCAAGGGAAGCTTTACATTCATAAAGCTTCCCTTGGCATAGCAAATGTGTTTAGCATAAACGGTATTCAGATTACAATTCTGCTGCCATAATGCTGGACAGGACAAGGGAAAAAAAAAAAAAAACTTTACCGTTCAGGCTCTGCCCTCGTAGCTCCTACAGTTGCTGACTCTGAACTGCAGGAAGCACGAGGCCAAACATCAGAAGTCTGAATGTTGGGATGAACTGTGACGGCCATTGTTTCGCCCGTTTTCTCTGCAGGTGACGGAGCTGTTTGTGGACAGTAAAACCCGACTGGAGCAGTGCGCCGTCGAGCTGGACGAGAAGCAGCAGAGGTACGAGGCTTGCTGTGCCAGATACTAACGCTTCCTTCCGTTTCAATGAGTGGAAACTCTGAGAAGAAGCATTCAGTTTGTTTGATTCAGGAAATGATTAAAAACTGAGCTGCAACCTGGATGTGAAGTTGGAACACGAGCTCAGTGTTCCCGTCTCACTCCTGCTGTTTAAAGGTAGGGTGAACAGATGTCCCGAAAAATTCGGGACAGTCCCGAATCCCGAATCTGGCTGTACTTGTCTCGAAAATTAAACTTATGCCAAATAATTACTTTTTAACCCCAGGTAAAGTACACATCTCAAACTAATGCTACTGCCGTCTGTGCCACCTAGAGGCTGCTTGCTTGCGCAGCCCCAAATGTTAAGTGGCTGCGTGCTGACCCGGCTACAATGTATCTATTTTGTTATCTTTAGGATATTCTAATTCCATTCCATTACAACAGTAAAGGCTGAGTTATACTTCTTTTAACTGCCCCTGCGCTTTCTTCTTGCGTTTATGTTAATGGCTCGAGACGTTTATACTTCATTTAGCTTTGCCGGCGCTTGCGTGTGCTGTGTGGCGATTCACCGCCAGGACAGTAGGTGGAGTAGCGGCTTTTTTCAATGACAAGCCTACTATGATGAAAGCAAATTCACCACCAGGAGCTCTTCGAGTGATTCATGCTTCTTCTTCTTGTAAATAGCCGGTATTTTGTCATGTTTTCAACACGTTGGGGATCTAAACGACTACTTTCTCGCCTGAAAATGTTTCAAATGTTGCTAAAGTTTACAGAGTTTATAGCTTAAGGGAAATCAGCTTTTCAGGCCGGCTGATTTCTGCTCGGGCAGGAGTGAAGTGCACTGTGTGTAAACGCTCTGCATACTGTCTGATCGATGAGTGCCGTTTTCAAGTAGTAGGCTTGCGTCTTTTCTTGCGTGAAGTTTAGAAAATTGAGGTGACACACGCAAGCTCGCAATGGGGGGCTTGCAACCGCGCAAGGGCTTGCGTTTCTCCTTGCGTCTTGCTTTGCGTCTTGCGTTACCGACTATAAACCAGGCTTAAGCGCGAACAATGACCGGCGCGAAAATTCACTTTCACTGACACACAATAGCTAGCGAAATGGCAGACGAAGAGCCACACCACCAAGCAAAAAAACAAAAGCGACAATGCAGGTACAGGAAGGAATGGGAGAGCAAATATTCATGGCTTAATATGATAGGCCTATTCCATGTTGAGATGTAACAATAATCAATGTTTGAATAGCGATATAGCCTACAATTTAATAGGCTATAATGCGTTTTGATGTTTTGTACGTTCAGTTCGTCATGTTAAAAGTTCATTTTAACTTTCATGTTAATTTTATTAACCCCGGAATTTTGGACTGTGTACGTTATACCAATACACTGGAACTTGCCATGATATTACCGGAGTGTGCGTCTTTTATTCCAATTATACCCAATCTACACTAGAACACCGACGACAAAGCATTTTATTACTGTACATGTAAGTCAGCCCACCTGCGCCTTACATGTACATGTAATTTCAGCCAACCTCATCTGGTCACCCTATTTAAAGGGGACGTTAACGGAGACCGGGTCGTGTTTGGAAACGTTGCACAGAGCCTTCACAGACGGCTGTTTAAGCCGGGGTAGTTTTTGAAAATTACACCGGTTAATATTAAGACATCTGTGCTGGGAAACGAGGCGCTTTGGTGTGAAACATGTATATGGCGTCAATATAGTGACAAATCATCCACGCGTGCAGACACTGCCACGCGCGAGGTATTTTCTTCTGCACGCGCGCGCAAACACTTGTTTTGCACCGATTTTGATCTGCGCGCGCGCGCGCAAACACCGCCTCACGCGCGAGAGGTGACATGAATTTCCTCGCGCGCGAGCAGAAATATGAATATTTAAATGATCTCCTCCTACTGGTTAGCATAGCCAACGAGTCGGAAGTTAGTTCAGTCCTAAATAGTCACACACCGATCTCAAGATCAACTGTTGATATCCTTGCTATTAGTCATTCCATTCATCAGTTGTATTTCTAACGTGAGCTAGTCACCATAGAAAGGATATCAACAGTTGATCTTGAGATCGGTGTGTGACTATTTAGGACTGAACTAACTTCCGACTCGTTGGCTATGCTAACCAGTAGGAGGAGATCATTTAAATATTCATATTTCTGCTCGCGCGCGAGGAAATTCATGTCACCTCTCGCGCGTGAGGCGGTGTTTGCGCGCGCGCAGATCAAAATCGGTGCAAAATGATTGTCTGCGCGCACGCGCGCAGAAGAAAATACCTCACGCGTGGCAGTGTCTGCACGCGTGGATGATTTGTCACTATATTGACGCCATACATGTAGGTTTAACCCTCATACCTGATTTAAAACACAACTTAATTTCTGAAAAGGGACATTTTTGTCCCCTTTTAAAACGACCTAAAAACATCATATGTTAATATTTTTTTCCGCTTTTTTTCATAAATCTTTTATTCCACTTCAGTTCTAATCATAACTACCAAGGTTTCAATTATTTAAAAAATGTAACCCTTTAAATACTGGTTTATATGATGTAAACGCCAATTTCTGTAAAAAAATAAATAACAAAAACTGCTATATTTTCAACATATAGAATGCAAAGTGGAATAGTTGAGTGGGGATAATTATGGTCTGGGACATATCAATGATCAGCAACAACATTGATTTTTAGGGATTTTTTTGCTATGTCTGATTTAAAAAAAAAAAAAACTCAATTTCTGAAAAGGGCCATTTTTGTCCCCTTTTAAGGAGTTTTTTTCTACACAATGACAAATTGCATTGTACATGATGTGTGTTTGAAATTCGAAAAAATACTAAAAAATGCCCAACTGGACCAAATATGATGAGTATCACTATCTACAGTGTGAAATTAGAGGAGAAAGTTCCCCCCAAGTGGAGAAAAATGTCCCTTATCAGGTATTAGGGTCAAATAAAAAAATAAATAAAACCTGCGTTAATGCGCGATAAACTGTTTATCGGCGTTAAATAATTAACGAGTTAACTCGCCCAGCCCTAGTTTTATCTGTTTTAATGTGTTGTTCAGCTCTCTGCTTGTGTGTAAATATGCAGATTCACCATGAAACGGTTCATTTTCCACCTTTCTTTGTTGTTCCTGCTGAAGCTTCTCTCGGCTCACAACTGCTCTTATTTCCCCTCTGACTCTTTCTGGAGGCCGAGCAGCAGAGAGCCGGACCTCTGATGGACTACAGAGACCATGAGCTCCTGGATCAGCAGGAGGATATGACCACGTTGCTGCAGAGCGGCGAGGACACGCAGAGGAAGCCGCCGCAGAGAGGACGCTTCGCCCCGCCGCTCGGTCAAACTTCTCTGCAGGATGTCTGCAGGCGACTCAGCGGGAAGCCGCCTGGTGTCCGTGGACTTTGAAATCTTCGGCCACGTTCAGGGTCCGTATGTTTAACCCCCCCCTCCTCTTCTTCTTCTTCTTCTTCTTCTCTGCTCTGTGGGAGCCTGCGGGCTGTAAAACGATCCACAGCTGCTTAATTTAGGAGCTGAGCTGAGATATTTCTGACTCGGAGCCGCTGCTGTTCTGCAGACTGAATGTTTCCCTCTTTAACTCTCTTCCAGGCGTCTGTTTCAGGATGGTGAGTTTGTCTGCTTCACATCCGGCTTCTGCTTCTCGTGCTGAATCTTATTTAAATTAAAGGTGCCGTGTGCAGAGGTGGGCAGAGCAGCCAAAAACTGTACTCAAGTAAAAGTACTGTTACTTCAGAATAATACGACTCAAGTAAAAGTAAAAAGTATTCATCCAAATAATTACTGAGTAACTGTTGAGTAACAACACGGAGGCGTTCCCCAAGGCTCTGGTTTAGGACATCTGTTTTTTTTACTAAATGAATGAAGGTAGATGTGGTTTTCTGAGCAGGTGAAACAGATTTATGGTCCCATCCTGCCTGCTGACCAGAGGTGGGTAGAGCAGCCAAAAATTGTACTCAAGTAAAAGTAAAAAGTAGTCATCCAAATAATTACTTGAGTAAGAGTAAAAAGGTGCTCTGTGAAAAAACTACTCAAGTACTGAGTAACTGTTGAGTAACGTCTGATTTATTTGTTAACACAAGCATTCAATCAGACAGACAAACATACTAAATAATCATCTTTAGGCAAATTAGAGTTCATCCAATTGATAAAATTTAATTAAAATGAACTAATTAATTACTAAATTTAAATGTAGTGGCTATTCGTCCTCTTGTGTCAATAATCAAAACTAAAAAAATGGAAAAACCATAATAAACTAAATTAAATCAAACGGCCACTGAGACAACCTAGAGATTTACGCAGGTAAAATGAGTCCATTGTCCAGGCAACAAATGAGGTTTCTTTAAGTTTATTGCTCCTACCAAGCAAACGAACAAAGAGCAATGGGCCTTTGCCGCCTCTCTTGCCCTGGTTAAAAAAAACATTAGCCCTCCCAGTTGCCCCAGCTAACCAGTGCGTTCAAAATAAAAGCACAATTAAATACCCAAATTAACTCAAACAATACTAAATATCATAAACAACCAAAAAAGGTGTATTCCCCAAACTACACCCCCAAAAGATAACTAAATAATAAGTGAGCCAAATATACAAAATAACAAATAGCTCCTATAGTAAATGTGCTTAAATTATACAGCCCTTTACAGACAATCCTTACGGTGTACCAAAGTGCTTTACAGCAGGTAATAAATAAAGAGAAAACCAAGTAAAAACAAATAAAAGAACAGTGAAAGCAATAAAATACAACAAAATCAAATAAGATAAAAGTGTCATCATACTA
Source organism: Odontesthes bonariensis (assembly GCF_027942865.1). Lineage (NCBI taxonomy): Eukaryota > Metazoa > Chordata > Actinopteri > Atheriniformes > Atherinopsidae > Odontesthes > Odontesthes bonariensis. The sequence goes on along the minus strand of NC_134507.1, from coordinate 2,220,310 downwards.
CTGGATATTAAAAGGAATCCTAAATAAGTAGGTTTTTAGCCTAGATTTGAAGAGGCCCAGGTCAGAAAACAAAATATCTTAAATTAAAATAATCCAGGTAAATTCAAGTACTTCAATAAAAAATAAAAGAGACTTAGGAAATGTTTAAAACATATGTAACCCATATGGAACCTAAAAAACAAACATTCACCTATCCATGGGGGGAAAAACGAGTTTAGGAAACTTAGCGCTACATGTTTCCTCAAGTGAGATGTTGAGTTTCTGCTGAAATGTCGTTTGTTTTGGTTGCCACAGAAGACACATAATGTAGCTGCTGTTTCTCACTCTTTGTAAGGTAAACATGCTTTCAGTATGAGGCCTCGTCTGCGTCTTCATTTCCCACCGTTGGTTCTGACATTTTTCATCTGTTTCTTTGTTTGTTTGCTACGACTGCTAATGCTAAAGCTAACCCGTCCCGCCGCTGAGATCGAGTACGGTCACGTGACCAGACTGCACGGCTGCGTCTGATTGGTGGAACACAGTCAGGTGGTAGAGCCTTTGGCGGAAGTCTCTCTCTGTCAGAATAAAACATTAAAATGATAAAAATAATGAGGCGTAGAATACCAAAGAGGTAAGAAGAAAAGTAACCAGCTCATTGTAGCCTAATGTAGCGGAGTAAGAGGACAGCTTCTGCTGCACACATCTACTCAAGGAAAAGTAAAAAGTATAGAGATTTAAAACTACTCCTACAAGTATAATGTTTTCAAAAACTTACTCGAGTGAATGTAACTCGTTGCTCTTGTGACTCTGCTTGGCCGTGTTTGCTTCCTCCTGCCCGGCAGTACACAGAGAAGCAGGGTCTGCAGCTCGGGCTGGTGGGCTGGGTGAAGAACACCAACGGTGGGACGGTGGTTGGACAAGTCCAGGGTCCTGCTGACATGGTGGAGGAGATGTGAGTGCACGCTTTCACACTAACTTTTATTAGTTTTCAGGGCTGGGCAACGATTAAAATGTTTAATCTAATTAATCACATGATTTCCCTGATTAATCACGATTAATCGCATTTGTACGCAGAATCCAAAAATGAATCCAAAAGTAGCGTATAGCTTTTAGCATTTAGTTTTATTTTAAATGTGCTGCCATATGAATGAAAGTGCCATAACATTTGTTGTGCAAACACACTTTTAACATCAGCATCTTTCTGTAGTTTTTATGTAGAAGCCTCGCTCCACTGTCTGTTTCCTTGAATGACTTGCTGCTATCAGTTGTGTGTTTTGCCTTTAAGTGATATTTTAGACTGGAACTACTACGCTGAGAAGACAATTCAACTTGGCAGTGTTTACAGATGACTTTGGTTCTGTCGACTCCGCCGTCTGGAAGAACTTTAACATGAAAATGGCCGAGTAAAAGTTCCGTACCCCTCTCCATGTTTGGTGGATCCGCCGATTACTTTCTTTTCCTGTTCCACAGCAGACAGCAGCAGACTTTTACAAAATAAAAGCCTGTGAGCAGCAGACTTTTACACAATAAAAGCCTCTGAGCAACAGACTTTTACAAAATAAAAGCCTGTGAGAAACAGACTTTTACAAAATAAAAGCCTGTGAGCAACAGACTTTTACAAAATAAAAGCCTGTGAGCAGCAGACTTTTACAAAATAAAAGCCTGTGAGCAACAGACTTTTACAAAATAAAAGCCTCTGAGCAACAGACTTTTACAATAATAAAACAAACAACAAAACCTGCGTTAATGCGTGATAAAATATTTATCGGCGTCAAATAATGAACAAGTTAATAACGAGTTCACTCGCCCAGCCCTATTAGTTTTTCGTGCACATCTGGACGTGCACAGCTGTTTAAATCCACCCTGCTGTGAGCTGATCTGACTGCAGAGCGGTGATGATGCTGTTCACCACTAGATGGAGCTCTTTGTCTTCAAAGCACAGCCGTCCTCTCAGCTTTGGTCCAGCAGCAACAGATATCTGTTCTTCTTCTGTTAACTTAATTAACTTATTTAATCATTTTATGGCACATCTGGCCCATAAAGACAAACTTTAGCTGATGGTCACATGACATCCTCTCCGATGTGATCTTCATTTAATAAAAAAGTCATCAGACCGACACATCATCAGTGCTTTAATCACGGCGTGGGAGCCTCCGCAGACCATCTGGGACATTTGTTTATGGTTTAACCTCATTTTAAAATCTAATTTGCATGTAATTTAACATTAAATCTGATCTGAAATGATATAAATGCTGAAGGTGGAGCAGAGATTTCCGACATTCTGAGCATGTTTCGGACTGTTGGATCCATGTTCCTCAGCCTTGTTGGACGCAGCGTTTCCCTTTCTGACTCTGGGATCAGAGCCAGAGTAACTACCTACACTCACCGGCCACTTCATCAGCAACACCTGTTCAGTTACCTGGTAGCACAGGTCAAATGTAGCACTCTGAGGTCATTAAATTGATGTAAAGTGCTTTATAAATAAAATATATTATTATTATTAACACAAACAGCCACTCAGCAGCAGATCAGTGCATTTAGAGGTGGTGAAGACCACCTGCCGAGCATCAGAACGGGGATTTAAGGGGCTTTGAACATGGTTGTTGGTGGTCTGAGTGTGTCAGAAACAGCTGATCTGCTGGGATTTCCACCCACAACTTAAAAAAGCCTCTTCAAATCCAGGCTAAAAACCTACTTATTTAGGACTGCTTTTAATACCCAGTAGTATGATGACACTTATCTTATTTTATCTTATTCGATTATTTTATTGCTTTCATTGTTCTTTTATTTGTTTTTACTTATTCCTCTCTTTATTTATTACCTGCTGTAAAGCCCTTTGGTACACTGTAAGGATTGTCTGTAAAGGGCTGTAGAAATATTTACATTTACATTTACAACCATCTCTGGGGTTCACAGGGGTCCTAAAAGTAAGTAAATAAGCTTTATTTGTACAGCGCCTTTCACAGACCAGGGTCACAAAGCGCTTTACAGTTAAAACAGAAACACACAGTTGAGAAGTACATACAAGTATAAGTTTAAAAGGCAACTCAGTGACAATCATAGCAGCCCAAGGACAATTAAGCAAAAACCTTGAACCAATAAATAGGTCTTAAGTTGCCTTTTGAAAGCATCAACAGACTCCATCGAACGCAGAGAGAGCGGAAGATGGTTCCAAAGCCTGGAAGGATCGGCCTCCTCTGGGCCGGCACCATCAGTAGGTTCTGATCCACAGACCTCAGGTCCCCAGCTGGGGTGTAAGGCTGGATCAGATCACTGATGTAAGGTGGAGCCTGACCATGCAATGCTCTGAACGTTCAAACCAAAACTTTAGAATTGATCCTAGAGGAAAAGGAGAAAATATCCAGAGAAAAAGCCTCGTTGGTGTGAGAGGTCAGAGGAGAATGGGCAGCCTGGTTAACTCCAATAAGCACTCGTTCCCTGGCTTTTAACCCAGCATGAGACTCCGTTTCTGTTATTGTTTTTATTGTTTTAATATTGTTATTGTTTATTATTGTTTTTATGTTGTTCTTATGTTTTATGCCTTTATTTCGTGTTGTTATTCATGTACAGCACTTTGTTTCAGCCACGGCTGTTTATAAAGGGCTTTATAAATAAAGTTGAGTTGAGTTCAGCAGCAGGAGACCACCCCGGGTGCTGCTCCTCTCAGCTGACAACAGGAAACTGAGACTACGATTCACTCAGGCTCACCAGAACTGAACCATAGAAGATTGGAAAAACTTTTCCTGGTATGACGAGTCTCCATTTCAGTCGAATTAGCGACGGAACGGAAACATTAAACTTCCGCTAGTTCCAGCCGCTAGTATCGGGTTAACTCGTTAGTTAACTGAAATTGAACCTTTTAACGCAAAATAAGCTTTTTAGGCAAGATTAACGTGTGCATGTTCTATAAACAAGTCAAAGTGAACACGTTTACAGAATATTTACATACATATATATAACATATATAGCCTATATATATTTACAATTAATTGAAAATTAGGCCTGGGCGAGTTAACTCGTTATTATCGCGTTAACTTGTTAATTGTTTAACGCCGATAAATATTTTATCGCGCATAATTGCAGGTTTTGTTATTGTAAAAGTCTGTTGAATGCATCACATTCACACAGTTACAGCAAACACCACGAAGCATGGAGTGATAAAATAAAGATAAACTAGCAGGTAACATCACCGCTACAGGTGTGAAGCTCACGGAGCTAACCGGCGCTACTTCCTGTTTTACTTGTTTCAACATAAAAGCACGTATTTCAAAATAAATTTTTAAAAAAACTCCTGCATTTACAGCCAAGTTGAATTGTCTTCTCAGCGTAGTAGTTCCAGTCTAAAATATCACTTAAAGGCAAAACACACAACTGATAGCAGCAAGTCATTCAAGGAAACAGACAGTGGAGCGAGGCTTCTACATAAAAACTACAGAAAGATGCTGATGTTAAAAGTGTGTTTGCACAACAAATGTTATGGCACTTTCATTCATATGGCAGCACATTTAAAATAAAGCTAAATGCTAAAAGCTATACACTACTTTTGGATTCATTTTTGGATTCTGCGTACAAATGCGATTAATCGTGATTAATCAGGGAAATCATGTGATTAATTAGATTAAACATGTTAATCGTTGCCCAGCCCTACTTATAATGTAGTTGAACTGAGAACAGAAACTCAGAACTTATCGTGGGAAATCCACTGGCCCGCTGTAGCGAGGCCTCAAAAACAAACATCAGGAATAGACTGAAGTGTGTGTGTGTGTGTGTTCTTGCACTTACTGTTGAGTGAGGACCAAGTCAAGTTTTTAACCAACAGTGAGGACATTTTTACAAAGTGAGGACATTTTGGCCGGTCCTCACTTTGTTTCCCTCTAGATGACCTCCTCAGGTTATATAGATGCTATCCTCTAATTTTCTCAGTAGGAACTCAGAATGTCCTAAGTGTCAATTTTTCACTCCTAAAGTTTAACACAGATTTAAAATCTTTTTCTGAATCTTTTGTGCTTCTCAAAATCTGAAGCAGTGTGTGGGATCACTACGCCACCGAGTGTCTGGAATGACACTATGTTTGTTTCAAAGTGAACTAGAAATACCGGTCCTCACTTTGTGAGTTGTTTTACTCGGTCCTTACTCGGTACTAAGTGCGAGAGTGTGTGTGTGTGTGTGTGTGTGTGTGTGTGTGAGCCAGCAGAGATCTCTGGAGCTGGTGATGTCATCTCAGTGAGACGTCCCCACCCAGGTGACATCACTCCCGCCGGACACACAGAGGAACATGAAAACAAACTGAGTTTCAGTTTCACGACAGATTCTTGGTTATTTTTATCTCGAGTTCAGCTCATCGGAGGTAAACGGCGACGGGGGGAAAATAATTTTGAGTAGGCATTGTCTTTATTTAACAGCTTTTGTGCACGTGTAAATAAAATGATCAATAACAGAGGAACGTAACTGATTAACTATCAGAAGCTTATATCTACTATTATTAACAGAAACTTATATCTACAACCTAATTATAATATTTGGAAAAATCACATTTCTGCTAGTTCCGCTAACGGAAATGGGATTTAAGTGACTTTGAACGTGGCGTGTTCGTTGGTGCCAGACGGGCTGAATACCACATCTGAACGCACAACACATGGGAGCTTGAAGCTCCTGTCAGCTGACAACAGGAAACTGAGACGATTCACACAGGCTGGTGAGGTCCCGCTGAGCTGAAGGCGAGCCTCGGTCCCCCGGCAGGCTTCCACATGTTCACTGCCTGGATGGGTTCACCACTTCGCTCATGGACAGAAAAAAAGTGTTTTCTCAACAGCGGGTCCTCGCGCTGCTGTCGCCGCGGTCACCTGTCTGCTGGCGGCCGGGATGCTCTGCTCACTGGCGGACACCAGAAGGAGCTGCCGGCTGCAGGGGGCGCGGATGTTTTCTCAACCTATTTCAGGCGGCTGGCCCGGGAGAGGAGAGCGGTGAGCGGCCCGGCGCAGCGCTCCCCCCTCGGCCGGTGGAGCAGCTCACACAGGCTGACCTGTTCGTGGCTGTGAAAACCACCGGGAGGTATCACCGGCAGAGACTGGAGCTGCTGCTGGACACCTGGGTCTCCAGAAACGCACCACAGGTGCAGCCAACAACACAACACTTCATGTGGGATTTTCCTTTCGTAGCCATTGCGCTCGTGCGCTCGATGCTCGATACAAGATGGCGGATCTTCAACTAATGTAGAGGGTGGGGACTCGACAGGTAAATGCAAATTCCCTTATTGTGACGTCACAATAGGGGAGCCATCCAAATGGCTCACAGCAGCATTTTTTTCTTGACACCAAAGTCTTTCTTCTGACCTACAGAAAATGGATGGATGGTTTTTTTTTCACGCTTGGAGTGTTTAAAGGAACAGTAGAGGCCCAAATATGAACACAAAGACCTGCAAAAAGTGAGTTCTGCATGTTATGTCCCCTTAAGAAGCTGTTTCCAGCGGTTTGTGAAGCTGACCTCCATCACTCTCGCTGCTGAGATTAAACACAGAAAGTCAAACACTCCGTTACGTCAGGTGGTCTTTTGTTCACACACTCGCTTTCGTGTCCTTCCTGTCGACTCCACTTTCACCACGACTCGCTTCCTGCCCGGCCTGGGAAACAGGAGGCGGCCGTTCCTCCGGGCGGACGTCCTGATACGAGAATGTAGGAAATGAGAGTGCTGCGGATGATAAATGCAACCCTGTAAGAAAGAGTTTCAGCCTGAGTTTCACTCAGAAAGATTTGGATTAAACGTATCAGGGAGCTGAGGCATTACAATGAACATTTTAGACATTGATTTACCCAGAGGTGGGCAGAGCAGCCAAAAATTGTACCGTTACTTTAGAATAATATGACTCGAGTAAAAGTAAAAAGTATTCATTAAAAATAATTACTTTAGTAAGAGTAAAAAAAGTGCTCAAGTACTGAGTAACTGTTGAGTAACGTCTGATTTATTTGTTAACACAAGCATTCAATCAGACAAAAATACTAAATAATCATCTTTAGGCCAATTAGAGTTCATCCAATTGATAAAATTAATTAAAATTATTTAATTAACTAGAAAGAGCTGTTCCTGTGAAACAGCAGTGAGAATGCTTATGCATTTTAGCAGTAAAAACTGTTGCTAAACTATTGGTTGAAGGGATTTTGTGATTTTTGTAACTACCAAACTTAACATTGGAGTTAGTCAGAGAATTTGACAGGTTTATCTCGGTTCAAGGCTCTTAGCTGACATTCTGTAAGTGTGAGCTCTTTAGTAGTTACATTGGCTGAAAGAGGACAAAGTTTCCTACATTTTAAGGTATAATTTGTTTCTAAGTTAAACTGTATGAAAGTTAGAGGAATTTGTTTGAAAAAACTTATCAGCACGCACTCAACTGTGTGCTCATCCAAAAAAATGAAGAGGGAGCAAAATGTTCATGTTTTTGAAACTGTCATATTTCAAAATTGGCTGAAGATTTGAACGAGCTGAAACAGTTGGTAATAGCTGAATGTCTTGTGACCCATTTAAAGTTTGAATGGTGTCTCCAGCTGAAAGCATGCAGAAGTAGTTAGGTTGGAAAGAGGGAGATGATTTGGAAGAGCTGAAAGCAGTTTCCATTCATTTGAATGACGGAAAATTTGAATAAAAGTTGAATATCTTAAAAAGTGTAAAAGTTAAAAACACCAGAAATTATAGCGGGAATCTGCTGAAATAGCTGAAAGTATGCAGGAGTAGTCAGGTGCCGAAAACTGGCGGAATAATAATAATAATAAAGAGAAACAGGAACTTAATTGTGAGAATGCCTTAAAGCATTCTCACAATTACAAAATAGCTTAAATTAAAATAATCCAGGTAAATTCAAGAACTTCAATAAAAGAGACTTAGGAAATGTTTAAAATGTGAAAATAACCGGATGTGCGTTGCTCACTGCGGCTAGCTTTAGTAGCGCCGAATTCGTGGGAACAAAATGGTAAACAGCCGGTATTTTGTCAGGTTTTCAACACGTTGGGGATCTAAACGACTACTTTCTCACCTGAAAATGTTTCAAATGTTGCTAAAGTTTACAGAGTTTAGAGCTTAAGAGAAATCAGCTTCAGGCCGGCTGATTTCGGCTCGGGCAGGAGCCAAATGCATTGTGGGTAAACGCTCTGCATACTGTCTGATCGATCAGTATGCAGTATGTAGTAAGCGGTTTCGAACACAGTCTCTCTCTCTGTCAGAATAAAACATTAAAATGAGGCGTACGCGGGGGGATAAAAATAATGAGGCGTAGAATTCCAAAGAGGTAAGAGAAAAGTAACCAGCTCATTGTAGCCTAATGTAGCGGAGTAAGAGGACAGTTTCTGCTGCACACATCTACTCAAGGAAAAGGAAAAAGTATAGCGATTTAAAACTACTCCTACAAGTATGTTTTCCAAAATTTACTCAAGGAAATATAACGGCGTAAATGTAACTCGTTACCCACCTCTGGATTTAGACTTTGAAAGCTAAAAGATGCTAAAATAACGGCTTAGTAAATAAACCGTTTAACGTTGGCGACACAGGAAAAGAGTCTGTAAATGGTTCCAAATGTCTCTAAATACCTGAAAGTTTCCTCCATGAGACGCTCATCAACCTGCAGGTTTGCTTTCAACCTGTTTGATCACATGTTTAGCAGCTCATTCTGTTGTTTTTGATGTTCCCAGCTGATTAAAAACAAGTCTGGTGACGTAGTGGGGATAAAAATCCTCTTTATGGTTGGAGGTATTGTGCATGTGGAAGCGGTGAGCGGGCGTCCGACTGGAAGCTGTGCGTTTCAGGGGACAACGGCAGCAGATTACAAACCGGTGGACTTCCAGCTGCTGGAGGATTAACGCTAAGCTGTGGGCGAGTGTGTCCACAGCAGAGTAGTGGGCCGGCTGTGTTTGGATCATTTTTGGCCAACAAAAAGTAGGACATCTACTCTTTCCCTTTCTCTGGCTGAGCTTCAGTGGCTGCAGCTTCATGGATCTGACCCTGATCCGCTGCAATCTGCTCTAATCTACAGGGAGTCATCACGCAGGACACGCTCACGTTCTCAGGGTTGGGTATAAATAACCCAAGGAATGGTTCTGCTTTCCCATCATGCCCCTGGTTGTTGTCTGGGGAAGGCTTTCTTTTTTTCCTTCTGTCTGCATTTTTGTCCAGCGAGGCCGCCGGTCGCACAAAGACTCGGCCATCTGAGGGAGAAAGCCGACTCAGCTCTAAAGTTCTGAAGTTCTGCCCATCAGAACGTAAAGAAAAGAATCTTAAAATGGAGTAAAAACAACATCAGATGAGCAACAACACATATTACCCCCCGGGTCTTTATTCATACAGAAGCATCCTTCAGAGTCCAGACTAAACATGGAGAAGCAGCATTTAGCTGTTATGCTGCAAACAAGTGGAACAAACTGCCAGTGGAGATTAAACTTTCACCCAATGGAGACATTTTTAAATCCAGGTTAAAGACATTTCTGTTCTCATGTGTCTATGCATGAAATCTGCACGATATCTGTGAACTTATCTGGACTGTTGCTGGTTTTTAATCATTTAAATGATTTTATTTGTTTCTCTTTATGTTCTTTTATGTATTTTTAATGGGGATGGGACGATGTGCTTTGGTCACGATTCGATTGTATCACGATTCTTGATAATTGCGATTCGATATAATCAGTAATTGCAATTTTCTTCCTCCTTAAAAAAACAAACAAGTTGAATCATGCACTTCTGGAATGAATGTCGTTCCCATAAACGATGCACATCAGTCTGTGTCAGTCAGTCCAGCAGCTGACATTTATTTCAACTGAGACAAAAAGAGTTTTTTAATGTTTACAGTTACAAAATGAATTGAAATGTCCACACAGCACAAATGTGGGCTAGTTTTAACATAACTTAATGTGATGAATTGATGAAGTTTTTCTGGACACGGATATGACGTAATATAATCGATTCGGTGGAGAAAAATCGATTTTTAAAATCATCCCATAAAAAAAATCGCGATTATGGGCATGAATCGATTTTTTTTTTTTTTTTTTTTTTATTGCTTCTTCCACTCCCTGCTGCAATGCTTTTATTTTATGTGAATTACTTTGAACTGTTTTGTACATGAAATGTGCTACAAATAAACTTTGACTTTGACGTCCATTTTCTGCCACTTCTGTCCTTGTCGGGGTCGCAGGGGCGACAGTCTAAGCAGAGATCCCCACACTTCCTCCTCCTCCACCTCTTCTGTGGAGACAGAATCGTTTCCAAGCCAACATGTCTGAAAAACACCTCTAAAGGGAGGCGTCTGAAAGGCATCCTAACCCGATGCCTGAAACACCCCAAACTCCTCTAAAACTATCCCTGAAGCTGAGCCCAGACGAAGCTCATTTCCATCGCTTGTATTTCTTTTGGTTCTTTCTTCACCATGACCGATGAGGTACAACCTCCAGAATCTCTCGCACAAAAGAGGCTTAAGCTCCTCCCCCATGAGGCCCGGGCTCACCCCCGATCTGGAGTGAGTGACCCACCCTTTTCCAACTGAGGACCGTGGCCTCAGACTTGGAGGTGCTCGTCCCGGCTGCTTCCCCGGGTTCTGCTGAATGTTTCCGCTCAATGAAGCCAACAGGACGGCATCATCTGCAAAAAGGAAAAGATGCATTCCTATAGACCTCGGTATGCTTCTCCGTCGCTATCCGTCAATCCGACTCCGTGGTCACGCAGAGGCTTTAAACCTCTCAAAGTTCTCCGTCGGGCTGTCGGATACCCAAGGTAGTTCACCTCCCGATCAGTAGGCGGCGCTACGCTAGACGACCCAATCTGGCGACGTGGCATCTTTATGGCCGTGGCTCAGTGGTTAGAGTCGGTCGTCCAATAACCGGAAGGTTCCATTCCCACTCTCGCCACTCAAAGATTGGTGGAACTGACAGCTGGAGGGGTGTCCGTCCACCTCCTTGTCACGGCCGAGGTGCCCTTGAGCAAGGCTCCGTACCCCCAGGTTCCAGGTTGGCATCTGTCTCTGAGTGTGTCAACTGGTGCCGACCTGGATGGGTTAAAAGCGGAGGACAAATTTCGTGTGCATGTATGACCAATAAATCTGATCTTAAGCCCAGAGGAGAACAGAAAGTATCACCTGTGTGACTTAAATGAGGTGGAAAATGAGATGCATTTTGTGTACCATGTAGACTTAAGCTCTTCCTTAAATTGACCTTGGAATGTCTGTCACACTGCGGTGAGGTGGTTTTATTTTGGGGTTGTTTTTTGTCTTGTCATTTCCTGTTTTATTTTGAAGAGTAACTCTCCTCTCGTTTCAGGTCACTTGCCCTTCCTCATGTGTCACATGTTGGAGTGTCTTCCCTGATTCCTGATTGTGTCCACCTGTTTCCCATTACCCTCATGTGTCTTATAGTCTGCGTCTCCCTTTGTCTTGTTGTGTTGTCTCAGTGTGTTTCGATCTCTCGTTCATGCCAGGCCTTTTCTCATAGTTCACAGCCACAGAATTCAACCGCTATTATTGAAGCTCATTGTTTTAGCCTCCAACCTTTTTAGGAGTGTTTTTTGTTCATCGCGCCTTAGCCATAGAATATAGCCTCCAGTTTGAGTGATTTTCAGTTTAGCTTTTCTTGCAGTTCTTCTTCTTCCTCCGTGTGGAGCGATTTTTGTTATAACTTTTTGTAGTCAGTTTTTGTTTCTCTTTTTGTTCAGGAGTAATTTTCATAGCCCCTTTGTTTATTTCTAAATAAAACCTGTTTGAATTACGCGACCCTCTGCATCTGAGTCCTCCCATTCTTTGGTCCTTGTCAATGTCATGATTTGTTTTCTATGTCCGATGAGTGCAGACTAACATATTTGTTTGGTGAAAAAGTGTTTTATTTAGCCCAATATGTGTTGGAAGCTTACCAACAGCGCAGGGGTGCGCTTTATGTTTGAGTGGGGTTGTTGTCTACTGAGGACCGTATATGTTGGATAACCAATTATGGAGATGTTCTTTTGACTATTGCTTTTTATTACTTATGGTGTGTCTTGTAAGCCCATGCGGGCTGGGCACCTTTTTGGTGTATGACACCGTTTAACAAAACAAATAAACTTAAGCCAACAGGACGGCATCATCTGCAAAAAGGAAAAGATGCATTCCTATAGACCTCGGTATGCTTCTCCGTCGCTATCCATCAATCTGACTCCGTGGTAACTAAACCTTTCAAAGTTCTCCGTTGGGCTGTCGGATACCCAAGGCAGTTCACCTCCCGATCAGTAGGCGGCGCTACGTTAGACGACCCAATCTGGCGACGTCTATGGTGAAAGTGGTTGATTGGTTGTTCACCTTCCGGCTCCGTTCCTCCTCACAGTGAACGATGGCGACCGAGAGAGAAAGACTGTTGTTGGAGTTGGAGCTCGTTGATGTTGAAATGCAAATAATTTTGACCAAATGTTGACCGGCACACAGTAAACTCTTTCAGAAATGGCGGCGTTGTTGTTCTGAGAGGAAGGAGCTAAACCGGAAAAGTGATTCAGGAAATGATGTTGTTAGCCGACCAATCACAACCCTCGCGGTCTCCATCTCCTCGACGGATAGATAGGAAGTTTGGCCGACGCACGCAAGCGTCCGTAGACGACCATAAATCAGGTTTATGCCGAGTGAACAGGAAAACCTCTGAAATTCACTCCATAAAAGTTAGGACCAAACTGGTTCCAACCTGTTGTGTTGTGAGCAAGTGCGTTGCTCACTGCGGCTAGCTTTAGTAGCGCCGAATTCGTGGGAACAAAATTGTAAACAGCCGGTATTTTGTCAGGTTTTCAAAACGTTGGGGATCTAAACGACTACTTTCTCACCTGAAAATGTTTCAAATGTTGCTAAAGTTTACAGAGTTTAGAGCTTAAGAGAAATCAGCTTCAGGCCGGCTGATTTCAGCTCGGGCAGGAGCGAAATGCATTGTGGGTAAACGCTCTGCATACTGTCTGATCGATGAGTATGCAGTATGCAGTATTCAGTATGTAATATGTAATGTGTAGTATGCGGTTTCGAACACAGCCCTGGAAACCAAATGCTGATCTGGGAGTGATTGACAAATGAATGCAGGTGACGTGAGTGAAACTAATGAACTGAACATGGGGACTGAGGGAAAAACAATGGCAAAACCCAACTAAACATGAATTCAAAAACCAAGACATGAAACGACCTAAAACCTGAAATTAAAAACATGGGGAAAACCCCGTGGAGGTGACATGAATAAATGATGAACTGACTGAGTGAAGTCATTGATCTGAGTTCTGTCCTCTGCAGGAAGGTGTGGTTGAGTAAAGAAGGAAGTCCGAGCAGCCGGATAACCAGAGCCTCCTTCAGCAACCAGAGACCCATCGATAAGGTGGAGATCTCCGGCTTCAAGACTCGCTTCTGACCAGCTGATGGAGCCGGTCAGAAGCCTTCTCCTCCTGCATCAAACGCAGCGAGGTTCCTCTGGTGTTCATGGCCTCCTGTCGTGACTCGACTTCAGATCTTTTTCATGAGATCCTTTTGAATTTCATGACTGAGAACACTTGAACAACCTATTCCAAGTGTTTTGTCTGAATAAATGTGACGGTATTTTATATTTTAGTGTTTCTGTACAGAAAACACCGACAGAAAGCAAAAAAAGCACTTCTGTGTCCCTCATGTTGCATCAGAAGGTGAAACACTCAGAATATGTTAAAGTTAAATCAACCCACACGACATTACAACAGAAACTGTTGGATCTTTCAACATATTTGTGCACAAATCCTTTTTAAAAACATTCTAAAACCTAAAAACTGCTCTTTAAATTCTGAAAAACCTGTTTTCTTTGGTATTATTGATGGTTTGTGGAGTCATCCTGCAGTGATCGAAGGTCAAAAGTTTTATCAAAGACTGACTGAAAGTTAACCAATAGTTGACTCATAACCCAGGTTTATTAGGAATCTAATGATCAGATGATACCAGCTAACTAACATTTGGATTTGAGCCACTGTTATGAAATAATTCTGATTAATAATTCATTTTACCTGAACAAGTGTTGTTAACGGTGAAGTAACTTTTGAATAATTCATCCGGATGATGCAGCACTTTACTTGGTAAGACATGAAAAGAGATTTGAAAGAGATCACAGATCCCTGGACCGGCACCTCGTCCGTGCAGAGCTCTAAAAGTCCCAAACCTGGGCCTGAAAGTGGGCCTGAAAGGGGGCCTGAAAGTGGACCTGTGGGCCTGAAAGTGGACCTGTGGGCCTGAAAGTGGGCCTGAAAGGGGGCCTGAAAGGGGGCCTGAAAGTGGACCTGTGGACCTGAAAGTGGACCTGAAAGTGGACCTGTGGGCCTGAAAGTGGACCTGTGGGCCTGAAAGGGGGCCTGAAAGTGGGCCTGTGGGCCTGAAAGTGGGCCTGTGGGCCTGAAAGTGGACCTGTGGGCCTGAAAGGGGGCCTGAAAGTGGGCCTGTGGGCCTGAAAGTGGACCTGTGGACCTGAAAGTGGACCTGTGGGCCTGAAAGTGGGCCTGAAAGTGGGCCTGTGGGCCTGAAAGTGGACCTGTGGGCCTGAAAGGGGGCCTGAAAGTGGACCTGTGGGCCTGAAAGTGGGCCTGTGGGCCTGAAAGTGGACCTGTGGGCCTGAAAGGGGGCCTGAAAGTGGACCTGTGGGCCTGAAAGTGGGCCTGTGGGCCTGAAAGTGGACCTGTGGGCCTGAAAGGGGGCCTGAAAGTGGACCTGAACTCTGAAGTATTTATTAAATGATTAAAAACGAGCGAAGCGGAGATTTGACACGAGCATCCAGAGTGAAAGCTGAGAGGAAAGTTCGCCCAAAGTTCCTGAAAGAAGATTCATCAGAAGAAGCAGAGTCTCCCTGAGCTGAGACAGATCTGTGGGGCTCAGACTCTGTTTCCTCTGCATTAAGGTGCAGAAAGATGCCAGAGTCCAACCTTTAACAGTCTGAGCAGCTGAGAAACATGTTAAAATGTTCCAGAGAGGAAGCTCCTTCATCTATAAACCCTCCCTCTTCTGGTTCCTGGGTTCAGACTTAGTAACTCTGGTTTGTTCGCTGCTAACTGAGCAGCTTCTTACTGTGAACTGTCACCGGTTGCTGGTTTGAATCCCTCCCTGCGACTGTTTGTGTCTGTTTGTGTCACTGATGATTAACAAACACAAAGCAGCAGCGACGCTGTTACGTAACAGCGAGTCACCTGACCCGATGGCCCGCCGTCTGATCCAATTAAATCACAGCGAGAGAATCCCTGATCAGCTGTTAAACCCTGACACGGCGTCAGCACAACACAGACTTTCACGGCCGTGACGGGGTGTGCACGAGAGAGAGCGACACGGCAGCTAAACTGGCCCAGAAGCTCAGAAATGAATCTAAAAGCTGAGCAGGTTCTGAGCTGGAACGTGGGAAGTGAAGCACCAGATGGATCCTTTTAAAGTCTATTTCTGACTGAAAACATGCTGAATGTGTGCGTGAGACCAGCTCTGCCTGGATACGCTGCTGGAAGAAGAGGCTTTGTCGTCATGCCAACCTGCTTTCAGATATTACCCACTCACACAAGCACAATAGGGGCAGAAGTGGGGGAGGTTTTAGCTGTTGCAATATTGTGAGTTTGAAGAGGATCTCAGTGAAATGACACACTTACGTAACACAATAACACGCTTTGGTGCTCCTGCGAGCCTGAGCAGCCTGTGTGTGTGTGATGTTCAGCTCGGTTTAAGGCCCGTTATGTTGCATTACTGCGTCTTTAATCCGTTAGTATCAGGGCGGCCTCGACGAGCGCGTTCTGCAGAATAAAGTACATCAAGTGATCCGGTGATAATTAGTGTTTCAGGGAATTCAAAAGGATGCTGAGCAACAGGTGTGACGGCATGACTTGCATCTGGGATGTCTCATTAGGCCCGAGACGAACAGCGTCTGAGTTGGAAAGCGGAACCAGCTGAAGTAAAAGCCAAACAGACTTTCCAGAAGCCACAGAAACACTCAGAAACACTCAGATCTGATTCACATTTCCCTAAAAATAGTTCCAAAATAGTCAGGACAGGTGTGAGACATGGAAAACATCAGCTCATCTTGAATTAGATGTCGGGAACACTTGTCAAAAATCAACTGAATTCAATCGCATTTCTATAGATAATCATCCGCAGATGGGTACAGCTGAGCATCATCAGCATAGCAATGGACATTTATGCCCAAAACATCTCACACATGAAATTAAATAAGCTAAACAGAACTTACCTTCAACTTTTCTGTGGATCCGAGTAGGCTGAATGCGGCCAGTTTCTTCTGCAAGCAGTATAATGCAGGTCCAAAGGTAGTCGGGTTACGATAAAGTGCTGCCTCAGCCAATCAGAGTGGCCGATTCAAACGTTAACGGTCGGGTTCCAAACGAATATATCAAATTTGGAATATATCAAACCACACCAAGGGGGCGTGGTAGTGAAAAAAAAACTGACATCCGGATTAATCATCGCTATATACTTGCTATATCGGCCAAAACTGGCCCAAATATGTTTCAACAAAGGTGGGCAAGTGTGTTTCCTTATAAGTGGGCCACTAACGGTTCCCTGATGGAAGCAGGTATAAAGCATGGCCCCCCGAATGTGGAACGATCTCCCAACTGATGTCAGGATCGCTGCCCATCTTTGGCCGCAGGCTGCAAACCCATCTCTGCAGGAAACGCTACCCAGATCCGCCCTCTGAAGACATCACCTGCTTCGTCCCAGCTCCTTACGCACTTATTTGTTTCCTAAATTGTCTTCCCATTTGTCTCGGTACCTAACTTACTGCACTTACTCTAGCACTAGTTATGCTCTCAGCTGTTTGGTTTTGGAAGGAAACGTAATTATGATCTCTTGTGACCTGAAGTTCTTTTGCCTACCGATGTGGAACACACTTATTGTAAGTCGCCTTGGATAAAAGCATCTGCAGAATGACCGTAATGTGATGTAATGTAATGTAATGTAATGTAATGTAACTTGCCATATTTCGGCCAAAACTGGCCCAAATATGTTTCAACTAATGTGGACCAAATGTGTTTCTTTATATGTGGGCCACTGATGGTTCCCTAATGGAAGCAGGTATAAACAGAAAAGAATCGGTCTGAGCACAAAACCCTGAGGAACTCCATGACTATCCAACTTAAACCATCCCAATGCCGTGCCTTTAATGCCCCCCAAATAATAGGAATGGGGAGTTTTACCGGCACCATCCCAGGATTTAAACGCCCCTAAACTGAGGCCCTTCCTGTCATCTGGAACAGCACTATCTTTTCCAGCTTTATGTCCACGCTCCCCCCCGAATAAAACCCTCACAGGGCTTTAGCCTCCAACAGTGTTTCTCACATTTCTCTCCGAAAATCTGCTGCTGCAGAAATACAGCGAATAATAACACATCCGCCCCCACGCTCATGGCGGCGCCCTGAGAGGGCCAGCCCACCCACGCGCTGCAGTCACTGTGGAGAAACTGGAATAAATCCACCAGCCCCGACCTCTTCTACATCCTCCTCTTCCTCTCCCGGCAACCGGCTTGGCATCCCGTAGTGGTCACCATGGAAACGTCACTGTCTTGAAGTGTTTGTGAGACGGATTCAAAGTTTTATCCATCTTTCTCTCTGAATATCTGCCCGGCACTGGAGCTGCCCACACACTTAGCCCTATTCACTGCTAACGCAACACACAAACACACACCTGAGTGGGTGCTGACGGCCAGCTGTTGCCAGGCAACGTGCCGAAGTTCAGTCCAACTTCGCTGTGAAAGAAACTCTGACATTTAACACGACCGTCATGTTAAGCTCCGCTCCCTGCTGCTCGAAGTGATGAGAAACTGAAGCCAATGCTGCAGTTTTCTGCCTGGAAACTGGAAATTTTCACTTTGAATGAATTCTTTTTACCCTTGAACTGTCAGATCTGTGACAGATGAGTCTCTTTGTAGACGTTTCACGTTCCTTGGTGATACTTTTTAGCCTCTTTTCTGTTGTTTCCCTTCAGCTGAAAGAAAGAAAAACTGCAATATATATCGCAGTATCAATAAAATGGCTCAGCCGCAGGCGGCAGCAGGCAGTGATACGAAGGGAGAGAAAATAGGGCCAAGAGATTGTGAGGTCTGACTTTTTCCTGGAGAACCATTTTGTGATGCAAATGTATTAAATGTAGATAAATGTATTACTCTGCTGAACGCATATTGTTCTGAGAAGCAAAACGCTTTATTTTTTAAACCCCAGCCAACTAGCCGGACTACCTTCATCAGCACCAAAACGAGGCTGGAACTCTGCTCACAGGACGCAGCAGGGGGTAAGAAGATGTTCAGAAATGATGCTGCTGATATGGGATGTTACACAGCTTCATGCCAGAAGAGGCGAACTGTCCCTTTAAGACACAAACGACTAAAGAAGTGAGAAAACCAAGGAGCTTAGATCCAGAGAGAGTGATGGGTACAGCTGCGACCGAAGTGGAGACGGGTGTGAAACCGGAGCCGAGGACCAAACAGGTCGAGCTGAGGGTAAGGACGAGGACAAAAGACAGGAAAAATCAAACAAACAAACTACCAACAACACGAGACTGAGTCGGTGTAAGCTAAGAAATAATCCAACTGTGGAATAAACATCACGGATCATGACACCATCAAACTGTAAATGTTTCAGCTGCTCCTCCCCAGAGACAGGAGGCAGCTGAGGGGGTTCATCTGGTCAGGATGCCCCCTGGGAGGAGGCCCCGGGTCAGAACCAGAACTCTCTGGGGGGGTTAATGCACTGATACTCACAATTTTTTTCACAAGAGCCACTTTTACGACAACATACTAAAGTCCTCTTTTGCAAATATGCATTTCTGCAAAACAATTGCCCAAGTTGGGACAAATAAAGTTACTTACTTACTTACTTACATATGAAACATCCCACAAAAAAAGAAACAACACAGCCAATACATTTTCAATTCAGACCACATTTACCCTAATACTGGGATGAGCGGAAGCTGGCGTGCATGTGCTCGACTTTCTTCATGTTGTATTTGTAGTTTGTTGTTGTAATCATAGTGAGACATTCAGGATGAGCATGGTTTCTGTGCTGGTCTCTGTGCTGGTCTCTGTACTGGTTTCTGTGCTGGTCTCTGTGCTGGTTTCTGTGCTGGTTTCTGTGCTGGTTTCTGTGCTGGTTTCTGTTTCTGTGATGGTTTCTGTGCTGGTTTCTGTACTGGTTTCTGTGCTGGTTTCTGTGCTGGTCTCTGTGCTGGTTTCTGTGCTGGTTTCTGTGCTGGTCTCTGTGCTGGTTTCTGTGCTGGTTTCTGTGCTGGTTTCTGTGCTGGTTTCTGTGCTGGTTTCTGTGCTGGTTTCTGTGCTGGTTTCTGTGCTGGTTTCTGTGCTGGTTTCTGTTTCTGTGATGGTTTCTGTGCTGGTTTCTGTACTGGTTTCTGTGCTGGTTTCTGTGCTGGTCTCTGTGCTGGTTTCTGTGCTGGTTTCTGTGCTGGTCTCTGTGCTGGTTTCTGTGCTGGTTTCTGTGCTGGTTTCTGTGCTGGTTTCTGTGCTGGTTTCTGTGCTGGTTTCTGTGCTGGTTTCTGTGCTGGTTTCTGTGCTGGTTTCTGGGCTGGTTTCTGTGCTGGTTTCTGTGCTGGTTTCTGTGCTGGTTTCTGTGCTGGTTACTGTGCTGGTTTCTGTGCTGGTTTCTGTCCTGGTTTCTGTGCTGGTT